>NC_057801.1:732943312-732952980 GCF_018294505.1 Triticum aestivum
CCAGCATCACCACGCCGTCGACCTTCTCCACCACCTCCGCCATGGCCCCGAAAGCCGACAAGGGAAAGGGCGTGAAGTCGGCCGAGGCGCAGCGGCTCGCGGCGCTGCGGAAGGAGTGGGCGATCTTCACCCCCCAGCTCGGCGTGCAGGAGCTGAGGGAGTACATCTACCTCTTTTGGGCGACGGAGACGCGTGCGCATCCGCACACGAGGGTACTCCCGGCCGCTGCCTCGGAGTCGGCTCCAAATGGGTACCCGTTCTTCCCGCTATTCTTCTACTGCGGGCTCTGCCCGCCCTTCTCGAAGTTCTTTTGTGAAATTATGAACACGTATGGCTTCCGCCTCCTTGACTTCACCCCCAATGTTGTCTTGACCATGGCAGTTTTCGCACACTTGTGCGAAAACTTTGTCGGAGTCCACCCTAGTGTAGCCCTTTTCCGCCACTTCTTCATACCTCGGGTGGAGAGAGGAGAGCCGCTTGCCGGAGGGATTGCCTGGGTCTCGAGAGTTGGCAAGAAAGAGGTGTACTTGGAGGGTGAGCTTAGCAGTAAGTGGGAGGACTGGAGAGCGGAGTGGTGTTGGATCGTCAAGGAGGATCCGCAGCCATTCACCGCCGTGCGCCAAACTCCAATAGTGCGCGGCAATGACTGGAGCAACATGGCCCCGGAAGACGAGAGGCTGAAGATTGCCATCACTAGGATTCTTCGCCTCAGGCTTGCCGGGCTCACCGTATGTGCTGTCGGGGCAGATTTCCTCCGCCGCCGCATTTCCCCCCTGTAGGATAGGAGGAGGCCCGCCTGGGAATTTAAGAATTCGGCGGACATCATGAGGCTGCGGCCGGGCCTCAACTACAACTTCATTGTCTTGGAGTTGGATGCAATGCTCTTGGAGTTATTCAAACGCGACCCCCAGCACCCATTCACACTGCCGAGGGGCATAGTTCCTTTGTGCAATAACTCTTCGCTTGACCGGATCCGCGCCATGATGCCGTTGTGCGATTCACACGGCATCGTCCCAACTTGGCAAGAGCCTGCGGACGACGTTGTGCGAGCGTTCTTCGACACCTTGGAGGAAGTGCCAGTCCGCGCCGACGAGCAGAAGAGCCTCACCCATGATACCACCGACGAGGAGTTGCAACTCATCGCTACTAGGGCGGAAGAGGCTGCAGCCGCAGCTGCTGCGGGTGTGTTTGGGTTCACTGTGGAGGAGGCAGAGGCTGCAGAGGCGGCAAACCTTGCTGAACGCGCGGAGTTCATGGGCGAGGAAGAGCCTGCTGGTTCCGAAGCCGAGTCGAGCGAGGCCGGCGAGGAGGAGGCTGAGCCTTCAGAGAGCTTGCCGTAGGCGGAGCCCCCGGCCCCGCCAAGGAGGCGCCTTCGGAGGGCCGGGGACGCAGCAGGGCGGCAGCCGGCTCCACAGCCACCGAGCCGCGCGACGCGCTCTACCGCGGCAAGCAATGTTGCCGCGGGAGCGCCTCACGCAACAGCGGCAACTGGAGCGGGATCTTCCCGGGCCACCGCCGCCGCCGCCGCCAAGCGGGCAAGGGATCCTACTCCTCCACCTCGCCGCACCGGAGGAGGGCCGGACTTCGATCTTTCCGCGGTCAGCTACGATGAGGAGGAAGAAGAGTGAGTTTCTTTGATGCCCTTATAATCCTTCAATCTTGCTGTTTATATCTTTTATCTGACTTACTCCAATCTGGACTCTTTTCTTTTCAGAACACTGGCCCAGAGAGCGGCGAAGAGGGCCAAGGCCGCGGTGATCGTCATCGAGGATGACCCCATCGCGTCGGCAGGAGGTGGGTCCGAGACCACCTTGACGGACCCGGCAATCACCCCTCGGAGCAGCCCCTAGCGCAGCCCCCAGCGTAAGTTCATAGTTTATCCTTCTGCTGTCGGGCGCGTTTGAGTGCTTTTTCCTTTGTTGATATCTTGCTTGTTGACTTGTGCAGGAGCAGAGCAGCCTCATCAGGAGCGCCCGGAGGCCGATCCCGAAGTGCCACCTGCTTCGACTGCGCCGCCAAGGGAGGAGTCCCCGGCAAGGGAGCGCTCCCGGCAAGGGGGGACTCTCCGGCAAGGGACGGCACTGCTGATCCTGCGGCGACCGAGGCCGCAACTGTAGATCTTGGCGCAGGTAATCCACTTGCTCAAAAACTTTCCCTTGGGTTCTGCTTTTTCTGTTTTTCTTTCCTTGAATTTTTGATTGATTTTCCTCCCTTCTTCGTTCTTCAGACCCATCTTTGGCTGAGCCAATGGAGACAGAGGGCGCCGGCGAGGAAGGTGCCGGTGCTGATGAGACCGCCGGCGAGGAGGCCGCCAGGGCTGCTGCTGCGGAAGCCGGCGAGGGAACGGGCGATCGCACTGACGACCCTGAGGCCGCAGGAGCGCCGGGCGCTGCACCGACCGCCGAACCCTCTGCCGCTTCCGCGGAGCCGGACTCCGAGGAGCCCCAGCCCGGCGCCTACTTGCAGGCCGGTGACAACCTCTTCATCAAGCTACCCTGGGCGTCGAGCTCCAGGGCGCCAGTCGAGGGGGAGACTTTCGACGGGGAGGTGCTCGCCTCTGCTGGGCTGTCATTGGATGACGCACCCGGCAGCAGCAGTGGCGAGCCTGAGGAGGAGCAGCTACTGCGGAAGCTGCTGTCACTCTACCGCACCCAGCAAGCCAAGCTGGCTTCCCAGGAAGCGCTTGTCGCGAAGGCGGGAGTTGACATGGAGAAGTGCGCGGAGGAGCTCCGGAGCCAAAATCAAGAAGCTCTTCGATCCCTGGCACAGGAGCGGGAGCGAGTCGACGAGGAGCGCACGGCCTTTCTTCTCGAGAAGGCCGAAGCTGACGAGGAGCAAAGGCTGGCTGCCGAGAAGCAGTCTGCGCGGGAAGGTGAGCTAGTGTAGCGGAAGGCCCACTTCGACAGCTACAAGGAAGAGCTCGCCGAGCGCGAGCGGGCACTTGGCGGGGCGCTTAAGGAGGCAAAGGATGCCGCGGCAACTGCAGAGGCCGCCAATAAAGAGCTAGAGGAGAAGGTGGCGCGGCTGGAGGCCGATATTGGGAAGAGCGGCGAGGAGATTGCCGCTCTCAAGCGTGAGCGCGAGAAGGATGCTGCCGCCCATGGTGAACTGCAAGGCCTTCTCGCTGAGAGGGGCAAGGAGCTCAGAGCCGCCAAGGATTCCAAAGCAGACCTGGAGCTGAAGTTGGCCACGCTGACGCAGACACTGGAGGCCGTCAAGGAGCGGGAGAAGACCTTGGCGGAGAAGGTCAAGGCTGACGCGGCGCTGTTGGAGAGCATTGCAGTCACTCAGAAATCCTTCAGAGACACAGTGGAGCACTGGACCGAGGGTCTGGTGAACACTGCCGCCGTCCCTTGCCGGAGAGTCCCCCCTTGCCGGAGAGTGCTCCCTTGCCGGGGACTCCTCCCTTGGCGGCGCAGTCGAAGCAGGTGGCACTTCGGGATCGGCCTCCGGGCGCTCCTGATGAGGCTGCTCTGCTCCTGCACAAGTCAACAAGCAAGATATCAACAAAGGAAAAAGCACTCAAACGCGCCCGACAGTAGAAGGATAAACTATGAACTTACGCTAGGGGCTGCGCTGGGGGCTGCTCCGTGGGGTGATTGCCGGGTCCGTCAAGGTGGTCTCGGACCCACCTCCTGCCGACGCGATGGGGTCATCCTCGATGACGATCACCGCGGCCTTGGCCCTCTTCGCCGCTCTCTGGGCCAGTGTTCTGAAAAGAAAAGAGTCCAGATTGGAGCAAGTCAGATACAAGATATAAACAGCAAGATTGAAGGATTATAAGGGCATCAAAGAAACTCACTCTTCTTCCTCCTCATCGGAGCTGACTGCGGAAAGATCGAAGTCCGGCCCTCCTCCGGTGCGGCGAGGTGGAGGAGTAGGATCCCTTGCCCGCTTGGCGGCGGCGGCGGCCCGGGAAGATCCCGCTCCAGTTGCCGCTGTTGCGTGAGGCGCTCCCGCGGCAACATTGCTTGCCGCGGTAGAGCGCGTCGCGCGGCTCGGTGGCTGTGGAGCCGGCTGCCGCCCTGCTGCATCCCCGGCCCTCCGAAGGCGCCTCCTTGGCGGGGCCGGGGGCTCCGCCTGCGGCAAGCTCTCTGAAGGCTCAGCCTCCTCCTCGCCGGTCTCGCTCGACTCGGCTTCGGAACCAGCAGGCTCTTCCTCGCCCATGAACTCCACGCGTTCAGCAAGGTTTGCCGCCTCTGCAGCGTCTGCCTCCTCCACAGTGAACCCAAACACACCCGCAGCAGCTGCGGCCGCGGCCTCTTCCGCCCTAGTAGCGATGAGTTGCAGCTCCTCGTCGGTGGTGTCACGGGTGAGGCTCTTCTGCTCGTCAGAGCGGACTGGCACTTCCTCCAAGGTGTCGAAGAACGCTCGCACAACGTTGTCCGCAGGCTCTTTCCAAGTTGGGACGATGCCATGTGAATCGCACAACGGCATCATGGCGCGGATCCGGTCAAGCGAAGAGTTATTGCACAAAGGAACTACGCCCCTCGGCAGTGTGAATGGGTGCTGGGGGTCGCGTTTTAATAACTCCAAGAGCATTGCATCCAACTCCAAGACAGTGAAGTTGTAGTTGAGGCCCGGCCGCAGCCTCATGATGTCCGCCGAATTATTAAATTCCCAGGCGGGCCTCCTCCTCTCCTGCAGGGGGGAAATGCGGCGGCGGAGGAAATCTGCCCCGACAGCACCTACGGTGAGCCCGGCAAGCCTGAGGCGAAGAATCCTAGTGATGGCGATCTTCAGCCTCTCGTCTTCCGGGGCCATGTTGCTCCAGTCATTGCCGCACACTATTGGAGTTTGGCGCACGGCGGTGAAGGGCTGCGGATCCTCCTCGACGATCCAACACCACTCCGCTCTCCACTCCTCCCACTTGCTGCGAAGCACACCCTCCAAGTACGCCTCTTTCTTGCCGACTCTCGAGACCCAGGCAATCCCTCCGGCAAGCGGCTCTCCTCTCTCTACCCGAGGTATGAAGAAGTGGCGGAAAAGGGCTACACTAGGGTGGACTCCGACAAAGTTTTCGCACAAGTGTGCGAAAACTGCCATGGTCAAGACAGCATTGGGGGTGAAGTCAAGGAGGCGGAAGCCATACGTGTTCATAATGTCACAAAAGAACTCCGAGAAGGGCGGGCAGAGCCCACAGTAGAAGAATAGCGGGAAGAACGGATACCCATTTGGAGCCGACTCCGAGGCAGCGGCCGGGAGTACCCTCGTGCGCGGATGCGCACGTGTCTCCGTCGCCCAAAAGAGGTAGAAGTACTCCCTCAGCTCCTGCACGCCGAGCTGGGGGGTGAAGATCGCCCGCTCCTTCCGCAGCGCCGCGAGCCGCTGCGCCTCGGCCGACTTCACGCCCTTTCCCTTGTCGGCTTTCGGGGCCATGGCGGAGGTGGTGTAGAAGGTCGACGGCATGGTGATGCTGGTGGCAATGGGGGGGCGGAGCGCTGCTCTCTCGGCTTCGACAAGAAGGGGGGAGCGGCGGAGTTGCAGATCCTCCCGCTCCTATATTTTCTCCGGGGAGTCTCCTCCCTTCCTCAGCACGCGCGCACTTGTCGGCCAATGCATATAACTCACTGACGTCCCTGATTTTGCACATCGCCATTTCCTCCCGCATCCTGCGGTTCCGCACGTTCTGATGGAACGCGCTGATCACCGCGGCAGGGTGGACGTCTGGGATGTTGTGCTGCACGCTACTGAATCTCTGAATGTACTTGCACAAGGGCTCTCCTTCCTTCTGGGCGAGCAAATGAAGATCACTCTCCTGGCCATGAGGCTTGTGTCCGCCGGTAAAGGCGCCGACAAACTAATGGCACAGATCGGCCCAAGAGGATATGGAGTTGTCCGGCAAGTGCATGAGCCAGGATCGGACATTAGGCTTGAGCACCAGCGGGAAGTAGTTGGCAAGGATCTTGTCATCTCGTCCCCCGGCAGCTTGCACATTTCTTTGGCGCGCCAGGTAGGGGGCGTCGAGATTGTGTGAACCTGATCCGGTGTTCACACGAGCTAGATCTTCATTCCCTTCATCAACATGCCACCGAAGAAGAAGACTTCGGCGGCAGCCGCTCAGTCCACGTCATTTCCGCCACCGTTGGAGCAAACGGGTGGTGGAGTGGACGCCGGCGGAAGAACAACCGTCGATGAGGGTGCTCACAGTGCTGCTAAGTCCAAGGACAAGGCTGCACAAACCTCGGCGACTGTACAAGTTCCGCGCCACTCTCAACAGGCGCAAGATCAACAGCATCATGGCGCTCGCAGCACCATGCGCATGTTAGACCAAGGCCAAGCTGGTGGATCTCGGGCCGCTCAATACCAGCATGCACGCCAGCGTGCTGGCACGAGCGGGGCGCGGTCGCCTGGACGGGATACTGCTCCTTCTAACATAGTTAGAAGTTCGAGCACGTCCCGCTCCTCGCGCCGTCCGCCACTACCACCCACTACCCCAGCAGAAGCTTTGGCGCGAGCTCAACTTCTCCTAGATTACCCTCCGACGTCAGACAAGATCGACGAATGGAGAGCCACCATTCAGAGTCTCATCGGCTACACCAACAGCGACACTCCACGGCGGCCGAGCGCGTCGCTGCCGCGGCAGGACTGCCTGACGCGAGCCGGTGGCGACGAAACGGGCGGAGGTGCAACTACCATGCAATCACCGCCCCGAAGGCCAAGATCGCCGACTCGTTGGATCCACCTCGACAGCGACTCCACTGCATCGTCGGATCCACGAGCTCGTCGTGATCAGCGCCAAGTTCTTCATGATCGACAACAAGAAGACGCTCGAACCCGCATCGAGCGCCAAAGAGAAGCGCGGCGTCAATTCGACAAGCGCGCTGGGCCCTCTGTTGACATGCATGCGCCAGGGGAACCAGGCGATCTTCCGTATGCGGTAGATTGTCCTGCGTTCACTCGTGAGCTGCGGCAAGTCCAGTGGCCCAGTACAAAGAACTTCAAGCCAGACGTACCGGAGAAGTACGACGGCAAGACGCATCCGTCAGAGTTCCTCAGCATTTACACTATTGCGGTGCAAGCTGCCGGGGAACGAGATGACAAGATCCTTGCCAACTACTTCCCGCTGGTGCTCAAGCCTAATGTCAGATCCTGGCTCATGCACTTGCCGGACAACTCCATATCCTCTTGGGCCGATCTGTGCCATCAGTTTGTTGGCGCCTTTACCGGCGGACACAAGCCTCATGGCCAGGAGAGTGATCTTCATTTGCTCGCCCAGAAGGAAGGAGAGCCCTTGCGAAAGTACATTGAGAGATTCAGTAGCGTGCAGCACAACATCCCAGACGTCCACCCTGCCGCGGTGATCAGCGCATTCCATCAGAATGTGCGGAACCGTAGGATGCGGGAGGAAATGGAGATGTGCAAAATCAGGGACGTCAGTGAGTTATATGCATTGGCCGACAAGTGCGCGCGTGCTGAGGAAGGGAGGAGACTCCCCGGAGAAAATATAGGAGCGGGAGGATCTGACAGCGAAGATGCCGCCCCGACAAGGAAAACCCGACGGCGAAACAACAGGAGGAGGAAAGGCAAAGAAGTGCTAGTTGTTGAGAAGTCCGGCAATGGTGGCGGCGCCAAGGAAGCCAAAGCTAGTGACTCCGGCAAGGAGGTTGCCACGGAGGTAGCGGTCGCCGACAAGCAGGACGGCACCAACCAGCAGTATTGCAAGATTCACCGCACCAAGGGCCATGATCTTCAGAACTACAAGAGGGTCGAGCAGCTTGTTGAGCAACAGAAAGCTGAATACGAGCGGCGCGACAAGGAGAAGGCCCAGCATGGAGCTGGTGGATCCGGCAAGAAACGTCCCGGCCGAGGAGGACGCTGTGGCAAGGCCAAGCAGCGGCAAGGAGACAGACCTCCTGGCGGCCGCGACAAGGATGAAGATGACGGCGACGATGAAGATATGGATGATGAGGAGACCGATGAGCAGGAGTTCCAGAAAGCTACAGAGGTCCTGTGCGTTGACGGTGGTGCTTCTCTGCATGCCTCGCACCGCCAGCTCAAGCAGTGGATGCGGGAGGTTAATGTAGCAGAACCACCCGTTGAGTCACGCAGGCCTCTGAAATGGTCCAGCACGCCTATCATCTTTGATATTGAGGACCACCCGGATCGAATAACTGTGGTCGGGTGCTTGCCGATGTTGGTTTCACCAACAATCCGCAACCTCAAGGTCACTAAGATGCTAGTTGACGGTGGGGCCGGTTTGAACTTGATCTCCTCCATGGTGCTCCAGAAGCTCCAGATCCCTGACAGCGAGCTCGAAGAGACCGGCACATTTCAAGGAATTAACCCGGGAAGGAGCAAGCCAAAGGGAAAGATCACGTTGCCGGTAACATTTGGCAGTGAGCTGAACTTCAGGACTGAGAGGGTCATGTTTGACGTTCGAGGATCAGTTTCCCCGACATCTTTGGCACGCCAGCGGACCGTGCCCCTTTCGGTTCGGCGGGGGGCGGAGATCGCACGAAGAGCGGATCGAGGCGAGGCACACGAGCAGTTTACCCAGCTTCGGAGCTCTCCGGAGAGATAACACTCCTACTGCTGCTTGTCTGGTTGTATTATCTGGTGTTCTTGCTCTCCAAAGCCAGAGTGTGATGTTCTCTGGGCTACGGCTGGATCGAAGCAAAGTGTCTGAGGCCCCGAACCTATCAGCCGAACCCCCCCTACGTTGCACATGGGCCTCCTTTTATACGCTAAAGCGGTCACCGACAGGTGGCAACGCAGAGGAGGGTAAAAACGTAAAAAGCGAGGTAGTTGATACAGTTGCTTGTACAGTGCACCCTCCCTAACCCTGACGGCAGGGGACAAGGGCATTAAATGCCCGTCTGAGTCGCCCGAACAGTGCAAAAAAGGACCGTTAGGGGCACCACCGTTCGCCACGATGGCGATCTTGTCAGCTTCGCATGCCACTGCGCACCGCTGGCTGCACAGCCTCCCGCCACGTACGCCCGGAGAGGCCCCCAGAGCGACATGTTGGTGGATGCGCTGGAGCATGGGCGCAGAGTGGCCACCTGCCGCGGCAAGTGCCTTGCCGCTGACGTTATCTTGTCGGGTCCGGAAGCTTGTCGCTCACCGGGCTTCGAGGTACCTTGGTTTGTCTTCCCGGCAAGCTCCTCTTGCCGGGGCCTTGTTGCCTTGCCAGAGCGCGTGGCGCGTCGCGGCAAGTTCATTGGAGCGTCTTGGTTGGCCTTCCCGGCAAGCTCCTCTTGCCGGGGTCTTGTCTCCTTAGCTTAAATACTTTGTTCTTGGATGGCTCCAAGGGAACCTTGGGGGATCTTGGCGATCACCCGGCAAGCCTTTGCCACGGGGTGCTGCAACTGCCCGTGCGCAAGTTCGGGGTACTAGGGTACCCCTATTCTAGTACACCGACAGGAGCCCCCGGGCCTGGGCCAGACACGGTGCCGAGCGCTGTTGGGCCAGGCCCAATACAGGGCACGGGCACACGCGGGCTGGGCCACGCCAAATCTTGTTCCGTATCCACCGCACTCTCCCATAACGGCACGCGTTGAATGCGGCATCGTGGGAGAGATCGTGGGTGGTTGTTTAAGCGGAAGGCCGAAACGTCCGCCCCGTCCCTCTTTATAAGCAGAGGAAACAGGGGCAGTTCGTCCCCCCTCGTTGTTTGCTGCTACTCCTTCTTCACAAACTCCGCCGCTCCCCCCTTCTTCTCGAAG
>NC_057801.1:732953167-732966991 GCF_018294505.1 Triticum aestivum
TCTCCACCACCTCCGCCATGGCCCCGAAAGCCGACAAGGGAAAGGGCGTGAAGTTGGCCGAGGCGCAGCGGCTCGCGGCGCTACGGAAGGAGCGGGCGATCTTCACCCCCCAGCTCGGCGTGCAGGAGCTGAGGGAGTACTTCTACCTCTTTTGGGCGACGGAGACCCGTGCGCATCCGCGCACGAGGGTACTCCCGGCCACTGCCTCAGAGTCGGCTCCAAATGGGTACCCGTTCTTCCCGCTATTCTTCTACTATGGGCTCTGCCCGCCCTTCTCGGAGTTCTTTTGTGACATTATGAACACGTATGGCTTCCGCCTCCTTGACTTCACCCCCTAGTGTAGCCCTTTTCAGCCACTTCTTCATACCTCGGGTAGAGAGAGGAGAGCCGCTTGCCGGAGGGATTGCCTGGGTCTCGAGAGTCGGCAAGAAAGAGGCATACTTGGAGGGTGAGCTTCGCAGCAAGTGGGAGGAGTGGAGAGCGGAGTGGTGTTGGATCATCGAGGAGGATCCGCAGCCCTTCACCGCCGTGCGCCAAACTCCAATAGTGCGCGGCAATGACTAGAGCAACATGGCCCCGGAAGACGAGAGGCTGAAGATCGCCATCACTAGGATTCTTCGCCTCAGGCTTGCCAGGCTCACCGTAGGTGCTGTCGGGGCAGATTTCCTCCGCCGCCGCATTGCCCCCCTGCAGGAGAGGAGGAGGCCCGCCTGGGAATTTAAGAATTCGGCGGACATCATGAGGCTGCGACCGGGCCTCAACTACAACTTCACTGTCTTGGAGTTTCATGCAATGCTCTTGGAGTTATTCAAACGCGACCCCCGGCACCCATTCACACTGCCGAGGGGCATAGTTCCGTTGTGCAATAACTCTTCGCTTGACCGGATCCGCGCCATGATGCCGTTGTGCGATTCACACGGCATCGTCCCAACTTGGCAAGAGCCTGCGGACGACGTTGTGCGAGTGTTCTTCGACACCTTGGAGGAAGTGCCAGCCCGTGCCGACGAGCAGAAGAGCCTCACCCATGACACCATCGACGAGGAGCTGCAACTCATCGCTACTAGGGCGGAAGAGGCTGCGGCCGTAGCTGCTGCAGGTGTGTTTGGGTTCACTGTGGAGGACGCAGAGGCTGCAGAGGCGGCAAACCTTGCTGAACACGCGGAGTTCATGGGCGAGGAAGAGCCTGCTGGTTCCGAAGCCGAGTCGAGCGAGGCCGACGAGGAGGAGGTTGAGCCTTCAGAGAGCTTGCCATAGGCGGAGCCCCCGGCCCCGCCAAGGAGGCGCCTTCGGAGGGCCGGGGACGCAGCAGGGCGGCAGCCGGCTCCACAGCCACCGAGCCGCGCGACGCGCTCTACCGCGGCAAGTAATGTTGCCGCGGGAGTGCCTCACGCAATAGCGGCAACTGGAGCAGGATCTTCCCGGGCCACCGCCGCCGCCGCCGCCAAGCGGGCAAGGGATCCTACTCCTCCACCTCGCCGCACCGGAGGAGGGCCGGACTTCGATCTTTCCGCGCTCAGCTCCGATGAGGAGGAAGAAGAGTGAGTCTCTTTGATGCCCTTATAATCCTTCAATCTTGCTGTTTATATCTTGTATCTGACTTGCTCCAATCTGGACTCTTTTCTTTTCAGAACACTGGCCCAGAGAGCGGCGAAGAGGGCCAAGGCCGTGGTGATCGTCATCGAGGATGACCCCATCGCGTCGGCAGGAGGTGGGTCCGAGACCACCTTGACGGACCCGGCAATCACCCCTCGGAGCAGCCCCCAGCGCAGCCCCCGGCATAAGTTCATAGTTTATCCTTCTGCTGTCGGGCGCGTTTGAGTGCTTTTTCCTTTGTTGATATCTTGCTTGTTGACTTGTGCAGGAGCAGAGCAGCCTCATCAGGAGCGCCCGGAGGCCGATCCCGAAGTGCCACCTGCTTCGACTGCGCCGCCAAGGGAGGAGTCCCCGGCAAGGGAGCGCTCTCCGGCAAGGGGGGACTCTCCGGCAAGGGACGGCACTGCTGATCCTGCGGCGACCGAGGCCGCAACTGTAGATCTTGGCGCGGGTAATCCACTTGCTCAAAAACTTTCCCTTGGGTTCTGCTTTTTCTGTTTTTCTTTCCTTGAATTTTTTATTGATTTTCCTCCCTTCTTCGTTCTTCATACCCATCTTTGGCTGAGCCAATGGAGACAGAGGGCGCCGGCGAGGAAGGTGCCGGTGTTGATGAGACCGCCGGCTAGGAGGCCGCCGGGGCTGCTGCTGCGGAAGCCGGCGAGGGATCGGGCGAACGCACTGACGACCCTGAGGCCGCAGGAGCGCCGGCCGCTGCACCGACCGCCGAACCCTCTGCCGCTTCCGCGGAGCCGGACTCCGAGGAGCCCCAGCCCGGCGCCTACTTGCAGGCCGGTGACAACCTCTTCATCAAGCTACCCTGGGCGTCGAGCTCCAGGGCGCCAGTCGAGGGGGAGACTTTCGACGGGGAGGTGCTCGCCTCTACTGGGCTGTCATTGGTTGACGCACCCGGCAGCAGCAGTGGCGAGCCTGAGGAGGAGCAGCTGCTGCGGAAGCTGCTGTCACTCTACCGCACCCGGCAAGCCAAGCTGGCTTCCCGGGAAGCGCTTGTCGCGAAGGCGGGAGTTGACATGGAGAAGCGCGCGGAGGAGCTCTGGAGCCAAAATCAAGAAGCTCTTCGATCCCTGGCACAGGAGCGGGAGCGAGTCGACGAGGAGCGCACGTCCTTTCTTCTCGAGAAGGCCGAAGCTGACGAGGAGCAAAGGCTGGCTGCCGAGAAGCAGTCCGCGCGGGAAGGCGAGCTAGTGCAGCGGAAGGCCCACCTCGACAGCTACGAGGAAGAGCTCGCCGAGCGCGAGCGAGCACTTGGCGGGGCGCTTAAGGAGGCAAAGGATGCCGCGGAAACTGCAGAGGCCGCCAATAAAGAGCTAGAGGAGAAGGTGGCGCGGCTGGAGGCCGATATTGGGAAGAGCGGCGAGGAGATTGCCGCTCTCAAGCGTGAGCGTGAGAAGGATGCTGCCGCTTATGGTGAACTGCAAGGCCTTCTCGCTGAGAGGGGCAAGGAGCTCAGAGCCGCCAAGGATTCCAAAGCAGACCTGGAGCTGAAGCTGGCCACGCTGACGCAGACACTGGAGGCCGTCAAGGAGCGGGAGAAGACCTTGGCGGAGAAGGTCAAGGCTGACGCGGCGCTGTTGGAGAGCATTGCAGTCACTCAGAACTCCTTCAGAGACACAGTGGAGCACTGGACCGAGGGTCTGGTGAACACTGCCGCCGTCATCAACGAGGAGCTGGCGCAGCTGGGGATGGAGGACTTTGGGTATCCTTCCGACGAGAGCCTTCAACCCAGCGCCAAGCTCAGTCTATTCTTCAAGGGCGTGGCGACGGCACTCCAGCGGCTCCGGGAGAGGATCCCGAAGCAGCTGGCCGACGAGTCGCGCAAAATCTGCGTTGGGGTTCTCCAGAAGGTGCTGATGAAGGTGGCCTTCCACAACCCAGGCCTCAGCTTCACCAACGTCCTCTGATCCTTGCCGCCTGACGCCGATCTGGACGCACTCAAGGCCCTTATCGCACCCATTGTGGACAAGGTGAGTGAGATCAAGCGAGTCGAGGGTAGGCGCGTAGATTAGGCCGCCCATTTCTTCTTTTCCCTTGTCGCTGCTAGTTATGTCATGAAAACAGTCTATTAGAGCTGCGACAAGTTATCTTTGTAATATAACTCTATTTCTGTCTATCAATTGCAATGTTATTTCCTCTACTAGATTCGTCCCTTCGTATGTTTTCACCCTACGCTTCTAGGGAACTTGTCGGCGTAGGGGCCCGAGCCGCGAGCGCTGAGTGCGGAACTTCAGCAGCCTGCTGGCGGCGCTGCTTCCGACAAGAAACCTTGTCGTGACTAGATGCTGCACGCTTAAGCTGTTGAGCGAACTCGAAACAAAGTAAGGGCGCAACTAGCCACGAGTTGGTTCCTCCGCGCACAGGTTTTCCATACAAAGCAGGGTCGTTCGAGGAAGATAACTCAAAAAATTTAAAAAAAAGTGATTGCTCAAACTTTGGCAACTTAGCTTTTCTGTTATTTGCTTCCCGGCAAGGCAAGTCTTTGCTTGAATGACGCCTGGCCCACACCACAATCTTCTCCTTCCCCCCGGCAAACTTGTGTGTGAGAGAACCTTCTTTTCCTTTAAAAGAAAAAGAAAGAAGAGAAAATAATAATATGGAGCACTTCGGTTCGTTACTGCTTACCGGATGTAAGTGCTGCACAAAGTGTTAGATAATCACATGCAAGAAAAGAACTAACGCATGAAATGGACAAGCTGTGCGGAGCACATAGCGTTTTACTTATGCACGGGATATGCGCCCGGCTTGTACAAAGGATTACATGCAACAGCGGCAAGACTTGTACAAAAGGTGGTTGCCGGAACGGGTTCCGACAACCGCGCCCTACGGGAAAAACTTACGAAGATGTTCTATGTTCCAGGAGTTGCTCACTGGAATGCCATCTTCGGTCTCAAGGCGGACAGCGCCAGGCCTTGTGACTTGTCTTACCCGATAAGGGCCTTCCCACTTCGGCGTCAACTTGTTGGAATTCTTGGCGGATTGAACGCGCTGAAGAACAAGGTCGCCTTCCTCGAAGCTTCTGGCTTTAAATTTGCGGCTATGATAGCGGCGCAAAGCTTGCTGGTATCGAGCAGCTCGTACAGCAGCCTGAAGACGATCTTCCTCAAGGAGCAGCGTGTCGTCTTGCCACAGCTGTTCTTGCTCAAGCTCATCATAAGCGAGCACTCGAGGTGATCCGTATACGAGTTCCGTGGGGAGAACTGCCTCTGCTCCATAGACTAGAGCGCAAGGTGTCTGGCCAGTGGCTCGATTTGGCGTCGTTCTGACTGACCAAAGAACCACCGGCAGCTCCTCGATCCAGTTCCTTCCGCACCTGTGCAGCCTGTCGAAAGTTCTGGTCTTGAGCCCGCGCAGCACTTCAGCATTTGCCCTCTCTGCTTGACCGTTGCTTCTCGGATGAGCAACAGAAGCGAAGCAGACCTTGGCGCCAAGGTCTTGGACGTACCGCATGAAGGTGCGGCTCGTGAATTGCGATCCGTTGTCGGTTATGATCCTGTTGGGAATCCCAAAACGGCAAACAATCGACCTGAAGAACTTGACTGCTGACTGTGCTGTCACCTTCCTCACTGGCTGCACTTCCGGCCACTTTGTGAACTTGTCGATTGCGACGTACAAGTACTCAAAGCCCCCGACGGCTCGGGGGAAGGGGCCGAGGATATCGAGCCCCCAGACCGAAAATGGCCAGGATAAAGGGATCGTCTGGAGAGCTTGAGCTGGCTGATGTATCTGCTTGGAGTGGATCTGGCACGCTTCACACTTGGTTACTTGTGCAGTTGCATCCTGGAGGGCTGTCGGCCAAAAGAAACCTTGCCGGAAAGCTTTGCCGGCAAGTGCTCTTGCGCCTATGTGGTGGCCACATATGCCTCCATGTATCTCTGCCAACAGCTTTTGTCCATCTTCCCGGCGAATACACTTCAATTTCACACCGTTGAGTCTTCTTCTGTACAGTATGCTATCGACAAACTGGTACATACTTGACTGCCGGGCTACTCTTTCCGCTTCTTCTTGCTCTTCGGGAAGTTCTCCTGTCTGAAGGAAATGGACAATCTGCTGCGCCCATGCTGGAGCCTGTGGCTCGACAACAAGTACTAAAGGCACATCTTCTGCTGCGGGAACATCTGCTTCTACGGCAGGGACTTGCGGCCCTGCCGGAGCTTGATGTTCCCCGGCAAGCTTGCCGGAGCAAAACTTGTCGGGAGCGTCTGCTTCAACGGAACAAACCATTAGGCTTGCCGGAGCAGACTGCCCCTCAGCATCCTTGGTGTTGATCTTGGGGACTTTCTTGGCGGCGGCTTCGAGGAGCTCTGCCGGAAAGTTGTCACCAGAAACCAACTTCCTCTTTTTGCTTTGTCCAGTTGATGGTGTTACGGATGGTTGAGTCAACTTAAGCACAAAGATCCCTGGTTCCACAGGTAACTTTAGTGCAGCGCACTTTGACAGGCCATCAGCAATATCATTCTGAGCTCTTGGGATATGCTCCATTTGTAGGCCGTCAAAGTGCTCCTCTAGCTTCCTCACTTCATCAACATACGCTTCCATCATCGGACTCTGGTAGTTCTTGTTCACTTGTCGGACGACAAGCTGTGAGTCACCCCTGATAATGAGCTTCTTAATCCCAAGGTCTGCTGCGATTCTGAGACCGGCAAGCAATCCTTCATACTCTACAGTATTGTTGGTTGCTTGCTCTTTGGGAAAGTGCATCTGGACTACGTACTTGAGGTGCTCTCCGGTGGGTGCGACAAGGAGCACACCTACACCGGCGCCTTGCAGCGAGAAGGCTCCATCGAAGTACATCAGCCACTCTTTGCTTGCCTCTTTGACGGGGATGCTCGTTTCTGGAATTTCTTCATCTGGGGTTGGCGTCCACTCTGCTATGAACTCTGCCAATGCTCTGCTTTGGATAGTTGAGGTGCTCTCAAACTTGAGGCCAAAGCTTGACAGTTCCAGCGCCCACTCGACAATCCTGCCTGTTGCTTCTGGATTTTGCAGTATCCTCTTCAGCGGAAAGCGAGTGACGACTGTGATCTCATGTGCTTGGAAGTAATGGCGCAGCTTTCTCGAGGCCATGAGGAGGCCGAAAAGCAACTTCTGCACACCAGAGTACCTTGATCTGGCCCCCTGCAGAAGGGAACTGACAAAGTAAACTGGGAGCTGCACCATTCTCCTTGGCATCTTATCATGCTCCTACACAAACTCATGTTTGTCGGGGCCAGAGCTTGTCGACAAAGCCCCCTGCTTGTCGCTGGATGGATCTACCGTGGTTGCTGCGCTGCAGGACTTGATTGGCGGGGAAACTGATCCTCGAACACCTATGGGGCCGGCGGACCGTGCCCCTTTCGGTTCGGCGGGGGGCGGAGATCGCACGAAGAGCGGATCGAGGCGAGGCACACGAGCAGTTTACCCAGCTTCGGAGCTCTCCGGAGAGATAACACTCCTACTGCTGCTTGTCTGGTTGTATTATCTGGTGTTCTTGCTCTCCAAAGCGAGAGTGTGATGTTCTCTGGGCTACCGCTGGATCGAAGCAAACTGTCTGAGGCCCCGAACCTATCAGCCGAACCCCCCTACATTGCGCATGGGCCTCCTTTTATACGCTAAAGGAGTCACCGACAGGTGGCAACGCAGAGGAGGGTAAAAACGTAAAAAGCGAGGTAGTTGATACAGTTGCTTGTACAGTGCACCCTACCTAACCCTGACGGCAGGGGACAAGGGCATTAAATGCCCGTCTGAGTCGCCCGAACAGTGCAAAAAAGGACCGTTAGGGGCGCCACCGTTCGCCACGATGGCGATCTTGTCAGCTTCGCATGCCACTGCGCACCGCTGGCTGCACAGCCTCCCGGCACGTACTCCCGGAGAGGCCCCCAGAGCGACACGTTGGTGGATGCGCTGGAGCGTGAGATAGTTTTGTGTGCATACGTGAAAGGGGCATATAGGGGGGTATGCGATGGAGAGAGAGATGCTCTTCATTTCTCTTTATTATGACTAACTTTGTATACCCGCAGAATAAATATACAAATTCACAGTGCAGAATAAATATCATTGTGGGCACCATGCAATGCAAATTAGCGTTCGTACTCCTCCATATAACTTTGTAATGTTGTATATATGTAGAAACTCTAAAATAATTTTTTGGCCACACTTTATGCAAAAGGAATGTTGTATGCGAAATAAACGTGAAGAGAGGGCTTTTTAGATCAATGGGGTATGTGATGTAACATGTGTGAATGTCTAGTTGATGCATTTGGCGGGGCCTGGAGAGGTATGTGTGTGTATTATGTATTCGAGAGAGGCATGGATAGAGGGGCCGACGGGGGGCGTGGGAGAGATAGCACGAGAAATGAGAGTGGTCTAGAGAGAGAGACGAATATGATGTCACAACGAGAGATTTCATTCCCTTGAGTGTGTATATGAAAGGGGGGAGGGAATAAAGGCACCAGGAAAAAAATTCTATGTGTGTGGTGTTTGTGTTGGTATGTGTGGGTGTGAGAAGATATTGAGATGTGGGGGCAGAGGGTGTGTCACCGCGTGAGGTCCGGTGGGTCGAGGTGAGGCCCTTCGTTCGGTTCCATCCTGCGCCACATTGGTCGGCCCGTGACGCATTTAGGAAGACCCATGGATGACTAGTCATACAAGACAAAGATACCAGAATTGTGAAGGACTCTGTGTCCACTAACAAAGCCGGCTAGGATTTGTAACCCTAGGTTCTCAGACTAAGGTAACCCCTTTATCTATGATATTATTATTCATCCAACCTAACTTTAAGGGGCATCCTACAGAATGCTCTGCTAGAATCATACTCGTCGATTAGGAAGATAGGTGTGAGACAATGCGTGAGAGATAGGCCTAAAGATAATGTGCCTACATGAGACACGTAGGCAGGTCCATGTATATAGAAAGGGTCAATGTGGATTATGCGTGTGTATGTTTGCGAGAGGAAGAGTGCTTGTGATAAAGGTTAGTGAAAATAGTTGTAAATGGTTATGTGAGTGTCCAAATATTAGGATGGGATCATGATATTTGCAATTCGCGTAAGGAGCGGTCATTGATCCATCAGACATCTAGATTCTATCGAATTTGAGCATGTCTATGTTATTATTCGACACAATTGATCCACATAGTTAGTATTTTGAACTCCAGACAATGCATCGCTTTAATATAAACGTGAGTATAGTTCATGTTGTGTGTGTAAAGCACATTATAAATACGAAAGTTACACAATGAACATTATAAATAGCTACCAATGAACTAGCATACATTTGAACTCAACTTAAGGTGGTTTTAAAAAATCGAATTCAACATGAAGTCCATTCAATTATTTGAATTTGGTATCATGGCATTTGTAAACCATACCTAAATTATGGGCGCACCAATCTTTGCTCTGATTTTGTACATAATAGCATATGTAGTCGTGTACAAAATAGATTCAAATTTAGCTCCTCCATTCCAAAATAATCGTAGTTATAGGATTTCAAGTGTCAAAATTTCAAAAAGAAGCGGATAATTTAATGAGGTTTTCAAACATACAAGGTTAAATATAACGTTGTCTATTTAGGTCAATCATCATAGTTCAAGAGTACTCTAAATGTGAATGCTTGTGTTTCAAAATTTCGAATGAAGCGCCAAAAGAGCCTCTACTCTCCCGAAACCGCATGAGACCAATGTTTGGTAGTACAAGGAAATTACTTTTCTAATAACTCCGACCCGTGAAACCTACCGTCCCGACGTCCAAAGGTCTAAACTGGGGTAGGTTTGTAGCTTCATCTAGACGCCACGCAACCGCCTCCGAAAAACATTCATGCACAATGGCTGCCTAAGCACACATGCGCGCGGCCAAAATCGCTCCCGCCCACTATTTGGGACACCTGGGATTACCATCCTACCCCCGACCCGCAGTAGGTCCGAAATTTAAGAGGGGGGAAAAGTTTGTACTTTCCCCAAATTTCAAACAAGCGCGTCCCATCTTCTGTTCAAAAACGCCAAAAACAAGCACATCCCAGACTGAAACATCATTCCCCCCACCCGTCTGATTCCCCATTCGTACTCCATGGGCGCCAAAACTACCTCTCCACCAGTCGTGAAACCCCGGCGTCCTCCGTCCGCCACCCCATCCCACCCATCAACCGCCGCCCTCCTCCATCAGCCGGAGCCGATACTCCAACATCGTCGTCCACCGCAACCTCAACTGCAATGCCCTCCACGGCTAGTAGTTGAAGCCAAGGCTGAGCCGTCCATACCGGAGCCAGCTCAACCATGTCGTCCTGCGCCTCACCGCTGCCGCTCCAACTTCGCCACCCTCCACCACACCGGAGATGTACCTGCTACACCGTCCTTCGTCGCCTCAGATTTGCTTCCCCTCCGCCGACATACGGCCCCGACAACACAGTCAACAATTTGGCCATGGGTTCTTCCAAGCCTGCACCCTCCAGAACTGTCGGTGTTTTGGGAACGAGGGTCCCCAGACTTGCCTACCTGCGGCTTGCGGCGTAGCTCAAGCAGTGGCCCAATGCGGCTCACCTTCATCAGCTCAAGCTCAAGACCCTCACGAGGGGCCAAGCCTCGTGGGGCGGATGACAGGGAGCTTCCTCAGGAGCAGCCTCGTCAGACAGGCTTGTGAGGAGGCGGAGAGATCAAGGCAGGGGTACCTCGCAAGGTGCCCATGATGTAAGCCATGACGATTGAGGCTAGGAGGGCGCCGGCTTGCGTAGTGTCCTTGTTTCCCCTTTGGTGCAAAGGGAGCAAGCACAGGCCAAGGCATCAGGCAAAGGTTACCATTTCGGTGCAACAAGACCAAGACCAGCAGAGCGGCAGGATGGAGGTCACGGTGGAGCCCAAGACGGCGTCATCGTCAGAGTCTTTGGCAGTCGAAGACCAACTTTAGTCAGGATAAGTGTACTAGATGTTCCCCTTCAAAATGGCCAATTGTTGGCGCCCTTCCTGCTCAATATTTGAGAAGAGGACCAAGGTCTCTCTATATATAGGACTAGCCACCACAGAAGAAATGGATCCGGGACCAAAACCCTCCCAAAGGGGCAACACCACCACAAGAACATCCCTCGCGATGCTATTCTTCCTTTGTATTGTTCATCATCATCCCCTAAGGCAATCCACCACACCACACACTAGATTAGGGTATTACACCACAATGGTGGCCTAAACCAGTATAAACCTCGTGTCCCCTATGTGTTCATCTTCCTAGCCAAGATTCTTTGCGAGGCTTCGAGATGTCAGTCGGTAGGGGAGAGATCTTCGCGTGCACCCCAGAGTTCGAACCTCAAGGGTCTGCCGAAACCCAAAATCCGACATTTGGCGCGCCAGGTAGCGGTGCGCCGGAATTGTCTCTTTCGTCGTCTTGCGTTTCATCGTCCGTCGCCCCCATGTCAAACGCTCGCCGAGCCCGCGCCGAGCGTCGGGCTGCTCTCGTAGCCCATGTCACCCAGACGGCCCCCGTCGGCGGGCCTCCCTGCTGTTCCCCGTCACCTGCCGCCCACGCCGCCACCGGCCCGGCAGGGAACGAGCAGCAAGCGTCGTCGCTGCATCCCTCGGTGCGGCAGGAAGGCCGCACCTCCACCCCGTCGCTGACTCTAGCAGGCTCGTCGTCGCACGCTCGTCGCGCTCCCGCGGACGCGCATGCCGCGTTGCTCCTGGCGCGTGAGCTCCTGCACTACCGCCCCGTTGACGACCTCTACGACTAGTGGCTCGCTCGCATCACCGAGCTCGTCAGCGCCGCAGGGGGCTCCCCTACGCCGTCTCTCTTGCTGCATCGCCCTCCATCCTGCGCGGGTAACGCAGCTCTGGAGGTGCCTCTGCCGCCTCCTCCTCAAAAAGGCGCCCTGGCCCCAAGGCACGTGGCCCCTGGACGAGCCCGCCACGTCCGGCGCCCGCGCAGCAAGAAAAGAGCTGCCAAGAGGTCCCTCGCCCTCAAGACGGTGCTCGCATGCTCCCTGCGCCAGCACGCCATGACCACGCTCCTGCTCCAGTGTGCCAAGACCTCGCGCTGCTCCTGGTGACAGCGTGCGGAGACCTCCAAGATCAAGTCCTTCGTCACCAAAGGCCCCATGTGGCCACTGCAGGCTGTCGCGCCTTCACCGCTGAGTTGCGCAGCATGGCCTGGTCGGGCAAGTGCAAGCCAGATCTGCCTCCTCGCTACGACGGCACTACCGACCCCACAGAGTTCCTCCAGCTCTACGAGCTGGGCATCAAGGAGGCCAACGGGGATGAAAAGGTCATGGCAAACTGGTTTCCCATGGCGCTCAAGGATGGCGCCCGCACCTGGCTCCTAAACCTGCCTCCCAGCACGATCTCCTCGTGGGACGAGATGCGCACTCGCTTCATCGCCAACTTCCAAGGCACTCGTGACCGGCCCCTGACCATGAGTGACTTGCGCCGCGTCAAGCAACAGCCAGGAGAGACCCTGCAAAAGTACATCCAGTGCTTCAACAACGCCCGCCTCAAGATCCCCAGGGTGACCGAGGAGGCGATCATCTCAGCCTTTTCTGACGGCGTCAGAGACATCAAGATAAAAGAGGAGCTAGCAATCCATGAAGACATGTGCACATCTCTGGAGCTGTTCAACTTGGCGACCAAGTGCGCCAGGGCTGAGGAAGGGCGCCTCTCCCTCCTCAAGCTTCCAGCTGCTGATCCAGAAGAGAAGAAGCCCAAGGTCAAGGACGTGAAGCGCAAAGGAGCGGTTGTGCTCGCAGCTGAGCCAGACACCAAGCAAGGCAGGGATCAGCCGGAGTCATCCAAGGGCAGCCGGTACTGCGTGTACCACGACCTCCACACCCACAACACCAACGAATGCCAAGAGCTCAGAGCTGTGCGAGATGGACGTATTGGCTGACGCCCCGAGCGCAATGATCGGGGCTATGGCCGAGGAGGAGGAAGAGGTGCAGGACGATGGGAAGACCGTGGCCCTCACAAAGGGTGGCATGACCGACCTCGCGAGGATCGCTGGCAGGACCAGTCTTGCGAGGGGGGTTGGAGGGATCAGCCTCGTGAGGATAGCCCGCAAGGTAACGCAGGCCTCCCTCCTCTGCCACCACCACCAAGAAGGAATGAGGACCAGCATCAGGACGAGGGGGCTGGGGGCTTCCAGGAGCCACGCGCAATCGCTTGCATCCTGGGCGGAGCTCAAGCCCCGGCCTCTCAGTGCATCTTCAAGCAGTTTGCTTGAGAGGTGAATGCAGTCCTCCCAAAGCCTGAGGCCTCGCGCCCTCTTAGGTGGTCCACATGTGTCGTCACGTTCGGTTCAGCGGATCAACTCAAGTGCGCAGCAACGGCTGGAGTTCTCCCAATGCTCTGTTCCCCAGTCATCAGTAATGCGCAGGTCACCAGGACCCTCATCGATGGTGGAGCAGGACTCAACATTCTGTCTGTCGAGACGTTCAACAACTTCCAAGTGTTGTATGATCAGCTTCAGCCGACCAAGCCTTTCTCAGGAGTCACTGATGGTTCTACCACCCCGATAGGGCAGGTCCGCCTCCCTGTCACCTTCGGACAGCGCAAGAACTACCGCATAGAGCTCATTGACTTCGACGTCGCCCACATTCGTCTGCCATACAACGCCATCCTCATGTATCCGGCTCTGGCCAAGTTTATGGCAGTGACCCACCATGGCTACAATGTCCTCAAGATGCCAGGAAGCGGTGGAGTCGTCACAGTCCCCTGTGAGGAGAAGGATGCAGTGTGTTCTCTCGAGCGTGCCTTACAGGCCGCGGCAATCGAAGACCCAGATCACAGGAGCGGGACCTTTCCTGAGGCAGTCCCTAAGAAGAAGAAGACATCACCTGGCCTGAACCATCGGGAGGCAGGCACCTCCAAAGGCGTTGCATCAGGATCCGCGCCCGTTCAAGGGGCGCCTCCCTCTGTCGCATAAGGAGGCGCGCCCGGTGCCCTCCTCGGGCAAGGCTCGGGGGCTCTCTTCTGGAGGGCCATCGACTTTGCCAAGGTCATGAGGGAGGCACTCGGGCACCACTTGGAGGCGTGCTTCAAAGCACATTTCCCTCAGGAAGGTATGAGGCAAGGAGGGCCAAACCCTCAGGAGTTCATCACAAGAAACACTAAGGAGCTGCAGGAGTCAACAGTCATGCGCAGTAGCCACCGCTTACCCGCCGTAGCCCCCCATCCAGGCGAGGATGGTGGGTTGCGCGTCTGCATCGACGTGCCAGGGCTCAACCGAGCCGCGACTTAGGAGTGCCTCTGGCCCTCGCGTGTGGGACGTTG
>NC_057801.1:732967265-733012395 GCF_018294505.1 Triticum aestivum
GCCCCTCGGCCTGCCGAACGCGGCCGCTGCTCATCAGCGCCTGCTGAGAAGCATTCTGGAGGCTCAGGAGGTCAGGCATTGCACGGTCCTGGCAGAGATGGAGATGGTCCTTGAGGAGCCGCCTGCACCCCCGGAGCCTCCCGAGGCTCCAGGTCCTGGGAGCTCGTGAGGATCGGCTTCCTCACCGCGCGTCGTCTGCTACTTCAGCATTCCTTCATCTCCAACAGTATCAGGTGACATCTTTCAAAGTTTGGGACATCTCGTGCTGGGCGAGGAACACCGTCGGGAGGCCGCGCTGCGGGCGGCAAGATATCAACAGGCGCTGCGACGATACCACTGCCGCAACATCCGCCCCAGAACTCTTGAGGTAGGGGACCTCATTCTCAGACGGGTCCTCTCCAGGGAGGGGCTGCACAAGCTCTCTCCCATGTGGGAGGGCCCGTTCAAGGTTGTTCATGTTTCCAGGCCCGGCTCCGCGCACTTGGAGGGGGTGCCCATCCCGAACGCGTGGAACATTCAACACCTCCGGAGGTTCTACCCTTGAGCGAGGCCTAGTGCCTATGGAAAAGTCCCAGAGCCTGTGAAGAAGGCCAATGCCTGTGAAGCCTGCTGCTTTGGGAAAAGGCCCAGTGCCTGTGAAGAAGGCCAACGCCTATGAAGCTCGCCCCCCCCCCTCAAGAAAAGGCCCGGTGCCTATGAAGAAGGCCAATGCCTATGAAGCTCGCTGCCCATGACACTCTCACGTAATAATGAGTGGGGTTGTACACGCCCTGGAGTCTTCGGAGTGCCGCCCCTGGGCCTCGGGGGCTCCCGCCCATGCCCAGTGGCAGCACTTAGCTCCGCGCTAGTGAGAAGACGTCGAAGACTAGATTAGGTGCCGGACGCGGCTTTTCATTTGCTTTCTGCAGTTGGTTAGTTCTTCTTTGTTTGAAGCTTTAGTTGTAGTTGCTTTCAGTGTTGTGCGGCGCCCAGCCCGTGTTTTCCGTCTTTGCCCTTCGCTTGAACCTGCTTTCCTTTCGCAACCCTCGCGAGGGAGGCTGCGCGGGCACCCGCGCGAGCGTTACCTGGTTTAATTTTGTGAGGTTCCTCGACCTAAGTTCACAGCAGGAGCACCCCTCCCAGTCAATGCCCCACAGGCATCACGACGCGAACATCGGGCCCGAGCTGGTCACCCCTGCGGCCGGGGGCTGAAACCTAACCCTCCGGAAAGTTTCTTCTTACAGGCCTCGAAGACCCATGACAAGGCCTTCGGCCGAAGCCTCCCGAGGCTGGCACCGCAACGAACCCCTCCTACCGAGCTAAGTTGTTCCTATGCATGAGCACACAACACCATAGCATGGCAGCATGAAGCACGAGTTCGCAGGAAGAGTTCGCAGCATGGACTCCAGGGGGGATGACGCACGCTGTTGTGATCCATCGGTAACGCGGGCAACCCGGGCGGCGGCAATCGGCGCCCTCTTCCCCAGGGCCCTCGGCCTGGGCGTACAAGGGTAATGGATATCCGGGAGGAGGCCGCTCGTAGCAAGGCCTCGATGCCTCCTGCCGAGCACCCTCATCTCGGCGGCAGGGAACTGGCCGCTTCTTCAGCGGGAGTAGGACGGGCCCCTCTTGGGGGGCCTTCCCTTTCTCTTCGGTCGAGAACCGGCGGATCGGCGCCATTGTCGTCGAATTGGAGGAGCGAAGAAGAAGAGGCGGAGCAAGGAGAGACGGACTGGAAGGGCTCGTGTCGTTCCGTACTTATAGTCAGAGGAGGCCAACCGTCGGCCTCCACGATCACAGGTAATCATGACCCGTTTTGCATGCAGGGACTAGTCACGTCAGACGGTTGCCGAGGCGTCGTGGGGAAGCGGAGACGCCCATGTCCAATAAACCGCCACGCGGCGCCCAAGGCCGCAGGCTGTCGGGGCCCGTGGCGCTTCGCACTTACCCCTTCGCTTCTCTGCTAAGCCAAGTCCGGGCGCGCCTTGGGCCCGGGGGCTACTGTCGGCGTTCTGGGAACGGGGGTCCCCAGACTTTCCTGCCTGTGGCCTGCGGCGTGGCTCAAGCACTGGCCCAGTGCGGCCCACCTTCATCAGCTCAAGCTCAAGACCCTCGCGAGGGGCCAAGCCTCGCAGAGCGGACGACAGGGAGCTTCCTCAGGAGCAGCCTCGTCAGGCAGGCTCGCGAGGACGCAGAGAGATCAAGGCAGTGGTACCTCGTGAGGTGCCCGTGACGCAAGCCATGACGATCGAGGCCAGGCGGGTGCCGGCCTACGCACTGTCCTTGTTTCCCCTTTGGTGCAAAGGGAGCAAGCACAGGCAAAGGCATCAGGCAAAGGTTACCGTTTTGGTGCAACAAGACCAAGACCAGCAGAGCGGCAGGATGGAGGTCATCGTGGAGCCCAAGACGGCATCATCGTCAGAGTCTTTGGCAGTCAAAGACCAACTTTAGTCAGGATAAGTGTACTAGATGTTGCCCTTCAAAATGGCCAATTGTTGGCGCCCTTCCCGCTCAATATTTGGGAAGAGGACCAAGGTCTCTCTATATATAGGACTAGCCACCACAGAAGAAAGGGATCCGGGACCAAAACCCTCCCAAAGGGGCAACACCACCACAAGAACATCCCTCGCGAGGCTGTTCTTCCTTTGTATTGTTCATCATCAGCCCCTGAGGCAATCCACCACACCGCACACTGGAGTAGGGTATTACACCACAATGGTGGCCTAAACCAGTATAAACCTCGTGTCGCCTGTGTGTTCATCTTCCTAGCCTAGATTCTTTGCGAGGCTTCGAGACGTGAGTCGATAGGGGAGGGATCTTCGCACGCACCCTAGAGTTCAAACCTCAAGGGTCTGTCGGAACCCGAAATCCGACAAGAACATCGGTTTCCCCGGTAAGAAGAAGAAGATCGGCGCGACATGTGGAGGTGACCACACCGGCAACCAAAAAAGGTACTCCTCTTCCCTTATTCGTGCAATTCTTACCTCTCTGCTTGCACGGTATTCATCCCACAGAAGACACTAGTTGATCGCTTCTTCTTGATACTAGATGTTCCTAGTAACTCGTGATGCACAAGGTTTCTCCTCATATACTATTTCACCTTAGCTAGAGGTCCGTCGCCCCCCTGAATTTCAATTTCTGGCCAGTTGATTCCCAATTAACGGAAGCATTCCTGGTGTAACAGGCGCTAGTACGCCTATTACATCGGGGAAGCAGCGCCTTGGTGTTTATCTTAGGTACGTGTGCGGCCTAGAGCTACTGGCGCCCGATCTGGAGGTCGGACGGGATTAAAGGGATGGCCTGGGGGCACTGCCAAGCACGGCGGTGGTGTGAGGTCGAGGGTAGGGCGGGGCGGCGGAGGCAGGGGTCTGGGCCAGTGGTCGCTGGAGGTTCGAGAAAGATCGTCAACAGTGACTGGCGGGAGGTAGACGAAGGCCATCTGCCCGTTCCTTATAGATCGGACGGTTCATTAAAAAATCAACTTACCTATTTATTTTCAGTCGACTGGTATCTTAGATATGACCACATGTGGTGGTGTGCTGGAGGAGTACCTGCATTTCCTGTGCTCATATATTACAAAATCATATGGAGTAGAATCTAATTTTGTTTGCCATGCAATGTTGTAGAGCTATCATATGTCTCCTGTCATTTATTTTTCAGCCACCTACTATCTGCTACTTTTACAGTGCACTAGTTCTGCACACACTTCACCCATACTCGCACTATTGTGTTTTTATGCAAGGGTATTTCAGAGTCTGCCGAAAGAGAAGCAGCAAAGAAAAGAGAGAAGTCATGCCAGCTTTCTTCACGGGTATGCACGACACGTTACAGCACTATAAAGGGTGCAGTGTCAGCAGATGGAGATGGTAAACGTAGCTCTGGAGTTGATGACCTCGCTTGGAATGAACCACCATCCCAGGTGCTTGCTTTAACTTCACTGTGTCATATGTGGTTGCATGTTCCATATGGTGTCTAGCTTGTATTCGAAAGGCCAAAGTTAGTCTGATAAGGAAAGGTATTTTTTTACATGAACCACCATCCCGTGAGCACCAGAAGACAAATAGCTACTCAGGGCACTGGCCGAGCCAGTGACAAGCCCAGCAAAGAAAGGCATCACCTGGAAGCCAACTTAAAAGCTGCGATGGTGGCGAAGCAGCCCGCCTCCCATCATGCTCTGAGGTCCTAGATGATCATGCTCACCACTCCAGTCGGATGTCTAGCTTGTATTGCTTCCAATTTGGTTAAATTTCATCTGCTTAGCTTACACATTATACCTTTGAATATGACATGCCTTTCTATTTTTGGTACATACTAGTACATTTGTGTATTAACCATGTTCTTACATCAAACTAATGTTCTTGTGTATCCCTCATCAATCACTTATGACGACGCAGGCAGGCAAGGGGACTACTCCTCATTTAAAGAATGCAGCGTCAGCCTCCCGACATGATTCTCAAGAAACAGAAATGCTAGATGAAGATAGTGAATGTAGCTCTGTAGTTGATTACAGCATTTCGCCTACACTAGCATCGCAGGTGCTTGCTCTAACTTGGCAGCATGATATGTGGTTGCATGTTGCATATGGTGTCTAGATTGTAATTCTTCCAATCTGGTTAAACTGCATGTGCTAGTCTGCTTAGCTTATACATTATACATGTTAATGTGACATGCCTTCCTGTATTTAGTACATAGTACATCTGTCTATTAAGCATGTCCTTACATAAAACTATTGTTTTTTTGTATCCCGCATCAATCAATATGACGAGACACCTTTAGTATATGCAGTGCAATATTAGTTGCATCTTTCATATGATTTATAGCATGTGCTGCTTCTAATTTGTTGAAATTCCATTTATGATGGGACGCTTTTAACTTGGCAGAGTCATATTGGTTGCATCTTTCATGTGGTGTCTAGCTTGCACTGCTTCTTATTTGCTGGAATGGTTTCTGCTTAGTTTACACAAACAGTTGTGAACATGCCATGCCGTCCTGTTTTTCGTACATATTCCATCCTGGTATCATGTGTTTGCCAGTAGTGATTGTCAATATCATGCATGAATGAGTTCTGAAGAGAGAATTTTATTTCTTTTTCTTGTCGGTTTTACTTGACAATTCAAAATCAATAAAGCGGAAGGAAGTTAGCAAGGCAGCGGATAAAGGTGCTCCTTCTGAACAGAGGGCCTATACAGTTTCTACTCCTCCACACCCCCAAGATGATTTCCAAGACAACACATAAATAGACACTCAACAAAGATGTGTTTATGATGAGCACATCTCCCCTAGTGCAGCATCACCGGTGCTCCCTCTAACTTGGCACTGTTATATGTGGTTGCATGTTATGTGTGATGTCTAGCTTGTATTGCTTCTAATTTTGTTGAATTCCATCTACTTACTTTACACATTATACTTGAATAAGACACGTGTTCCTGTTTCTAGAACATACAATATCTGTCTATCACACCATGTTCTTACATCAAATTACTACTGTTGTGTAACCTGCAACAATCACTTATCATAAGACACGTTTGACTTCAGAGTGTGATATAGGTTACATCTCACATTCTTTTCTAGCTTGTACTACTAATTTGTTGAAATGGCACTTATGACGAGATAGTTTTAACTTGGTAGAGTGATATTCGTTCCATCTTTCATATGGTGTCTAGCTTTCATTGCTTCTAATTTGTTGAAATGCCTTCTCCTTAGTTTACACATCATAAGTTGTGAATATGCAATGCTGTGAATATGCAATGGCACTAATGACGAGAGACCTCTAACATGGTAGTGTGATGTTGCTTGCATCTTGCATATGATTTATTTCTTGTACTGCTTCACATTTGTTTAAACGCCATTTATGATGAGACACTGTTAACTTGGCAGAGCGATATTTGTAGCATCTTTCATATGGTGTCTACCTTCCATTACATTGCTTCTAAATTGGTGAAATGTCTTCTTCTTAGTTTACACATCATAGTTTTGGTTATCTCTTTCGTCTTGTTTTTCATACATAATACATCCTCCTATCATGTGGTTGTCTAACATCAAAGTTCAGTTCATCTGCATCACGCATCAATTTGTTCTGAAGAACTAAATTGTTATTCGTTTTTCTTGTCGGCTTGACTTAACATGGCATAGAGAAAGAGGAAGAAACACAGAATGGCAGGGAATGAGAAGAGGATGAATCCTGCAGATTCTGCTAGTACTAATGGTGCAATAGAAGGTCAAAGTTCGGCGGAAAATTCTACAAACACGCCATCCCATGCTACACGAGCTACAAAAAAGCCAAACAGAAACAAATAGCAGCCACCAAACAAGCAGAGACAGTCCTAGTTCTTGCAACACCTACCACAGTACTACCAGCTGCACGACTTACTCGTGCGTCAACTGAGCTAGCAGCACGTTCCCAAGCTCCCTTGCCACCTGACACTACTTCCCAAGCACTCTTGACACAAGACGAGTTGGCAATATCAGATGAACCTTGTGAGCTTCAACAGCAAGAAGGTAGTTGCTGGAGTCAAGTTACAGTTGCATGCTTCTTTATATGTAGTCTCACAGTTTGATGTACACTAACACTTCCTATGTTCATTGTTGGACTAGCACCTAGGCACAAGAGGAAACAAACATCAGGGATATTGCTCGATAGGTTAACTAAATCTAGAGGAGGAAGAATGGAGATCCGTTTTGAGGCAGGTTTAAAAAGGCCACGTGATGCTACAGAGTCAGCCAAGTTAGTATTAGAGGCAGCGGTTGTCGTTAGGTGTCATGTACGTATCCTCCCAACATGGATTCAGTACAGGAATGACAAAGATGAAACCCAGTTCAACACCTTCCTCGACCATTTATCTGTAAGTATGGTTATGTATGGAAACTAGTAATATCGTCTTGCTCTGTCCCATACTTTCTAGGTTGCTGATAATGAGACTCCCATAATTTTCAACAGATGAGGTTCAAGTTGGATAGCCAAGATGATGCAACCAGACAAGCTTGCACCCATGTTTTGAAGTCTGCTCTGCGACAATATCGGTATAACTTGAGGAAAACTCACTTTGAAGGCAAGTCTAACAGTGAACTTTCCCAAACATCTCCAGTGGAAAATATATCGGATGAAGACTGGAGGGGCCTTGTTAAACACTCGTCTAATCCGAAGTATCAGGTACATTATATATATGTGATCAGATCACATGTTGAAGTCCTATTTACGCATGTGCCACACAAATCTATCTTCTTGTAGGTGAACTGTTCAAAGAACAAGGCCAACCATACGAAAGTGAAATTCCAACAGACGACAGGATCTCGTAGCTATATTGCACACTGCGAGGCTCTTGTAATTAGCTGTTGTTTCACTCTTTTCGATGTACCATATTATTAGATCTATATTGACTTGTTTGAAATGCAGAGGAAAGCCCGCAAGGACCAAAAAGTACATGAACCAAATGATGTGGAAATCTTCAAGGACTGTCACACCAGCAAGAAGAAGGGCATGACTACACCAGTCAAAGCCACTGTTGTAAGTCCTTAATCATCATGCCTTTTAACTACTACTTACTCTGACTTGTGCCTTGAACTACATGGTTTACAGCCAATGTCTATTACTCTTTTCAATTTTATACACAATTGTCTTAGCGTATCATTGCACCTTAAAAGGTTTAAAAGAGAGGAGTCATATTCCTTTGATCTTGACCCGTAATCTAGTTATGTGCTGGACTTTCCCACACAATGTTACAATTGCCTGTTTGTCCGTTCTCAGTTGTTTTGTGATATGAATGATGTCATACTATGCTTACTGTATTATAAACTTCGTCTCTTTATCCTTAGCCCTCAATACAATGTGAAGAAATAGACAATACATTAGCGATGGTACATGGTCATATGTTCGGAACCTTGTTTTATTATGTACTTTGCAATAAAATACAACTAATATTCTACATGGGTTCACCAGAATAAGTTATGTATATAGACCAAAGCTATTTTGTTTGGTTTTGCTGCCTCCTTAATATCTTCTGTTCTGGTACTACTAATGTAAAACCTCAACTTTTCAGCGAGCTATGGAAAAAATGGTGGAACCGCCACCTTCTGAAGGTGGCGAGGCAACTATAACCGCAATGCCAGCTCTTGCTGCAGTGGGTCAGTACATGTCCACTAACAGTACCAAAAGCATGTTCCTGCGTAATACTGGGTTGGTTGTTAAGGCAACATCGTCCAAACTGCCTCATGATCAAGATATGCAAGCTCAAAGCAATGTTGTATCTGCGCTCCAGACACAAGTCCATTCCCTAACAGAGACCTTTTGTGAAACAAGGAGAGACATTGTTCGATGTCGTCAAGATATGCATGGTTTTGAAACCAGACTATCAGACATTTGCTATGTTGTTCATGAGCCTAGGGGAAATGAAGGCGAGGGTTATGGTGCTCCATCGGACAATACAGCATGAAAACGTAACAGTCAGGTCAAATGAACTGAGCTTCTGAACTTCTGGTGGTGCATTTATCTGCTAGACTATTAAGTTTTATGCCAACCTTCCTTTTGTTATATAGCTGTAATTTGTTTTGGTGCGATACAAAATTTATTCTTAACGTGCAGCCACCAGTATAGGGTGTTCCCTCTATTTGCACTGGTGGTGATCTTTGATGCCGAGTGGATGTAATCTATGCAATCGCCTTAATAGCCTATTGTTAGTTTCAGCGTTGTGGAGGATATAGCTACTGAATATAAACCGGCCAGGAGGGTCCGGTTCACCCTTGACTATGTTGAAGCCCATGAAGATCTGGAAGATGGCGCTTTACTAAAGGAAGCATAGAAGCCCGAAGCCCAAAGGCGGATTAGGGCCCATAGTGGTAAACCGCCATGACTATGTAAACTTGTAGTATAAGTTAGGAAAGGAGAGGCCGAGCCGGACACTTTGTATGAGTCGTCCTCGGGGCTCTGTAAACCGGTCGGGCGTCAACCTGTGTATATAAAGGGGCGACCCGGCGGCGGTTCAGGGACGACATACAACAACTCGAGACTCAGGCAAGCGTATTACGCTCCCTGATCATCGAAACCCAATCAATCCCATCACAACTAGACGTAGGCTTTTACCTTCATCGAAGGGGCCGAACTAGTATAACTCCCGTGTCCCTTGTCCGGTTTAACCCCTTCAAGCTAACCCGTTGCGATGGCTCCACGACTAAGTCCTTTCACAAGGACATCTGACGTGATAATTCCACGACAAGCCTTATTTATTTCCTAGTCTTCTTTTTCCCTGGTTTGCTAGTGGCCTCAACTACCATGGGCCATATACGGGCCGTAGGATCCATGGGTCTCCTACGGGCTGTTGATAAATGGGCCTCCAACAGGGCCGTAGAATCGGTGGGCCTCGGGTCGTCGGATAAATGGGTCTACATGGGCCGTAAACGGGCGTAATTGGTATCGGCCCAGCATGGTAACGGGCCGTTAACAGGTCGTAGGACAGCAAAGGCTTAATTCTGTCACAGGCATAACGGGTCGTTAATAGGCCAGAATATAGGACGGGCTGGAAACGGCGCAACGGGTTAACACGCTAGAAACAGGCCGACTCTTTCCATGGGTCGAATTTGGCCCATTAGGGTAACAGGCCAGTAACGGGTCGACTCTTGCCATGGGCCGAATTTGGCCCATTAGAGGAACAGGCCAGTAACGGGCTGGAAGTAATCGAGGGCCGAAAAGGAGCCCAAGAATGTATGGGCCATCAATACGCCGAAAGATAACACGGGCTGGAAACGGCCCATGTAAATCATGGGCCGTTAACGGGTACAAAGAAAATTATTGTTCATTATGGGCTAGAGTCACTGTGGGCCTGTAAAAAGCCGAAAGATACGAAGGCCTCATATGGGCCAAAAGACATTGTGGGCCATACATGGGCCGAAAGTGAAATGGGCTGGTGTTATATTCGATGGCCCACATGATGTTGTTGGGCCGATTTCCTTTAGGGCCTAACGGGCCGTGAGTTAATGGGCCGTAAAATGGGCTATTGCGAAGAGACCGTTAATAGGCTTTTCATGGGCCAGCCTGTTAACTTTTGACCAAGTCAAGCGGGCCGGCTTTGTAAGCTAAATGGGCCAGTGGTGGGCCGTGGCACGTGTCGACATATCATAGGCGCCTATCTGACCCACTGACAAGCTGACACGTGTTTCATCCGGCCAATAAGAATTTTACACATGGAAATTTCCCATTGGTCGGGGCTGTTAACGGGTTATCGGATCCAAAACCCGACCTGATAGCTTAACGGCATTCCGTTACGGTGGATGCCACGTGTCGGTCACCCTTGACGAAAGCACTTCTGTGACGCGCGATTTATCGTCATGGAAGTGGACACTTTCGTGATGATAATTTTGGTAATGTCATGGAACACTTCTACGACAGCACAGGTATGACTATCTTGATTCTGTCATAAAATCATCATGGATGTACATGAATGACAAAAAACACGACCTACTATGACAAACACGTATCATCACGGAAGTGTATTTTTTTTGTAGTGTCATGTGATGAATAAAAATATAGCTCCAAGTAAAATTACCGATGGTCGGTAGAAGAAAGAGGGGATGCCTTCTGGGGCATCCCCAAGCTTAGTTGCTTGGGATTCCTTGAATATTACCTTGGGTGCCTCAAGCATTCCCAAGCTTATGCTCTTGCCACTACTTATTCCTTCATCCATCGTGATCTCACCCATAACTTGAAAACTTCGATCACACAAAACTTAACAAAACCTTCATGAGACCCGTTAGTATAATAAAGAAAATCACTACTTTAAGTACTATTGCAAACCCATTCATATTTTATTATTGCATTATACCTACTTTATTCTAACTTCACCATGGCTTATACCCCCTGATACAATCCATAGATTCACCAAAACAAGCAAACGACGCAACAAAAACAGAATCTGTCAAAAACAAAATAGTCTGTAGTAATATGAACATTGACCATACTTATATAAATCCAACAATTATGAAAAATTAGGAAACATGAGAAATTTTTATATCAATTACGTGTACAAAATTCAGAGCAAAATCACGTTTCTGTGATTTTATAAAATTCCAGAACTGGGCATAAAAGTTTCTGTTTTTCACAGAATAAAGTCAACTATCATCCAAATCATCCCAAAGGCTTTACTTGGCACAAATACTAATTTAAACATAAAAACACAACCATAACAGTAACATAATTTTTCACACACAAGAAAACAGAAAAAAATAACTATTGGGTTGTCTCCCAACAAGCTCTTTTTTATAGCCATTAAGATAGGCTTGTGATATTAATGATGCTCACATAAAAGACAAGAGTTTAAGCGCAAAGAGAGCATCATAAAACATGTGAACAACACATTTAAGTATAACATAATTCCTATGCATGGACATTTTATAGGAAAACAAATTATCAAGATGAGCAATTCTAGCATATGCAAGGGAGAAGAATAAAACATTTACGATCTCATCATAATCAGAGGTAATTTAGTAACATGAAATTTTTTACAACCATAATTTCCTCTCTCGTAATAAGTAAATATAGGGTCATATTCAAATTCAACAATATAGCAATCACATAACATATTCTCTACATGATCCACATGCATGCAAAGTTGACACTCTTCCAAAATAGTGGAATTATCGTCAACTAAAGTCATGACCTCTCCAAACCCACTTTTATCAATAATTTCATAAGATTGAACACTGTCCAAATATGTGGGACTATTTTTACCTAAATTTGACGCTCTTCCAAACCCACTTTCAATATTATTACAAACATTATTATCAATATCATATTCATCATGAGGCTTAAATAAATTTTCAAGATCATAAGAAACATCATCACGCTAATCATGATCATTGCATTAACTGGTGGACATAACAAAATCATCATCCCCAAGCTTGTAGCTTTGCATATCATTAGCATAATCGGCATTTGTAGAATTTATAATAATATCATTGCAATCATGCTTTTCATTCAAGGAGCTATCAAGTGTGGGTGAATAGCAATAATTTCATTTTTTTAACACAAGGAACTACCGCAAGTTCATCTCCATAAGCATCACTAATATTAAGAATAGCAAGCATCTCGTTCATCAAGATATTTCAATCGAATAAACAGAATCATAATTATCTACATATTCATGCATATTGCTATTTCCTTCCAAAGCAGTAGACATTCTCTCAATAAATTCACTAACATAGACATTAGGAGCATAGATTTCATAGAAATATTTAAGTATGTCAAAAAAATTAGATTTGTAGAGAGTGATATCATACTTTTCAATCAAAGAAGTGACTTCATAAGCACCCTTAAAAGCAACAAATTATTCAATTTGTTCAATATTGTAGTAACTATAAACACCCTTGGCATAATAAGACGAGATTTCATTATCGTTAAACTCACATAGGTAGGGAAGGTGTTTTAGAGTTCTTAGAGCAACAAGTAAAATCATAAATTTCACAAAGATTCCAAGCATAGCATAACAAACAATTTATTTGATTCCATAAGAGTCTCATTTTCTGAGACAAACGGTGAGGCACAAAATGAGCATGCTCATCTAAAGATTTTCCATCAACTAAACTAGTTGGGGTTTCAGCATGAGCACAAATGGATCGAAGATGATCCAAGTAAAAAAAACTTTAAGTGGATCCATGGTTATCTTTATTTTTCTTATTTCTTTTCTGTTTTTGCGTCATGACATGAAGACAATAAAAGCAAGCAAACAAATAATCAAAAAGGCAAATGGAAAATATTTTTATGTTTTTGTGAAAACTCTTTTTTAGAAGTGGGGGAGATGAAAATGAGAGGCAAATACCAAATAATGTAAATGCAAGGAGATGAAAGTTAGTGTGTAGGTACTTGATAGATGTTGATGATGTCTCCACAGCAACGGCGCCCGAAATTCTTCATGCTACTTGTGAGCTGCGTTAGGATTTCCCCGTAGAGCAGAGGATGATACAGTACAGTAGAGATAAGTATTTCCCTTAGTTATGAAACAAGGTTATCAATCTAGTAGGAGAATCACGCAACAACTCATTAACAACACCTGCACACAAAATAACAAATCCTTACACCCAACATGAACAAGGGGTTGTCAATCCCTTAACGGTTAATTGCAATATTAAATTGTATGTCGGTAGATAGATAGATCGAACAAAACAAGAAAATACAATAAATAAAGTAAAATTTCAGGAAGGTATTTTTAGGATTTCTAATATATGATAGAAGTAGACCCGGGGGCCATAGTTTTCACTAGAGACTTCTCTCTTGAAAATAGCATACAGTGGGTAAACAAATTACTGTTGGGAATTGATAGAAATGAAAATAATCATGACAATATTCAAGGCAATGAGCATGTATATAGGCATCACGTCCAAGACAAGTAGACCAAAATGATTCTGCATGTACTACTATTACTCCACACATTGATCGCTATCCAGCATGCATCTAGAGTATTAAGTTCATAAGGAATGGAGTAACACCTTAAGCAAGATGACATGATATAGATGAAGTAAACTCACGCATGAATAAACCCCATCTTTTTATCCTTAATAGCAACAATACAACATGTCCCTTTCTGTCACTGGGATTGAGCACTGCAAGATCGAACCCATTACAAAGCACCTCTCCCATTGCAAAATAAATCAATCTAGTTGGCCAAACCAAATCAATAGATCGAAGAAAAATATGAAGCTATAATAATCATGCATAAAACAGTTCAGAGAAAAATCAAATAATATTCATGGGTAATATGATCATAAACTCATAATTCATCGGATCCCAACAAACACACCGCAAAATGTAATTACATCGGATAAAACTCCAAGAACATCAAGGAGAACATTGTATTGAAGATCAAATAGAGAGAAGAAGCCATCTAGCTACTAACTATGGACCCGTAGGTCTGTGGTAAACTACTCACACATCATCGGAAGGGCATCAAGGTTGATGTAGAGCACCTTCATGATTGATTCCTCCTCCGGAGTACCGGAAAAGGCCTCCAGATGGTATCTCTCGAGAACAGCGACTTGCGGCGATAGAAAAAGTATTTCATGGAATCCTCTGTTGGTTTCTTGATTTTAGAGTTATAGAGGCGGAGTTAGGTCAAATGGAGCCACATGGGCCCCATGAGCCACCAGGGCGCACCCTGGTACCTCGTGGGTCACTACTCCATCTTCTCGTCCCCTCCCAAAGCTTCCAGGGTCTCTTATGTCTAGAAAAAATCTCCAAAAAGTTTGGTGGCATTTGGAATTCATTTGGTACTAATATTCTAGAAAACCAAAAACAAGCAAAAACAACAACTGGCAGTGGGCACTAAGTTAATAAGTTAGTCCCAAAAATGATATCTTCTTGTAAGTGTATATAAAACATCCAAGGTTCATACTATAACAGCATGGAACAATCAAAAATTATAGATACGTTGGAGACGTATCAGTCGTGCCATAATACTCTGATGCCAATCACATTTAGGACATCCTGCTATCCTTGCAGCTTGAACTATCAATACACAAGTGTATGCTTCAATCAATATATAAAAACGATGTAAGCAAAAATATCTACTTGGAATGAGTTGTCGTCCGTTTATGAGGTCCTTTGGGAAATCGAATAAATATTCAATCTCTTGGGGCTCCAATGGGGTGAATTTGTTCTTTCCAACCTAGAAAAGATTCTCCTTTTTGCACTGATTCATGACATACTTTTGAACAATTTGAGGTGGTGGATTGCTCGTGCTGGAAAGATCGCACTTGAACCATTTTGTCAATTTCGCACTTGCCACACTTGTTCGCAAGCAGTTGAGCACCGTTCTAGAGTCCCAAGAAAGCCACATTCTTGTAATGAGGGAATGCCTCAAATATGGCATTTGGAGGCACAGGAAAAAGAGGTGCACTATTCTCGGTTGGCAAATTATGGGTGTAGCCTATTTTCCTTGCTGCTACATACAAATGCTTAGGACCCACAAACGAAGGTTGAATGTCATACATAAATTTTGAGATGGTCGTCCATAAATGTCTAGAGCTTTGGCCACATTTATAGAGTAGAAAAAAGTGGTCCATTATCTTAAGGTGCCTTTTCCAAAGAGAATTATCATCAAGGCAACAATATTAAAAGGACTAATAACACATCTTATAATAGCCATATTAGCTTCATCTTCAAAAAAACATTATCTACTAATGAGTTGATCTTCTCATCTACTCTCACATCTCTCGTCCAAAATCATGCACAAAAGTATAACAAAAACTAAGATTAGAGGACCCTTGCTATGTATTACTGACTTGTTAATGTTTATTACGTGATTGTCATTTCAGCTCTTTACGACGACTCCTTGGGGAATAACTCCCAAGCAAATGGTTATAATACTTATAGTTTTTCTATGCCAAGTATGAATGGCTTCTACAGACAAAATGTTGGCCCAACCACACCTCCTTTTATGTCGTGGCATAATATTTTGATGCCAATGACATTTTGGACATCCTGCTATTCTTGCAGCATGAACTAAATGTACACATATACAGGGGATACTTTAGTCAATATATCAACAAGTGGTAAGCAACAATATCAACTTGGACTAAGTTATCTTCCCCTTGTGTGGTCCTTTTGGAAACATAGTAGATATTCAATCTCTTGAGGCTCCAATGGAGGGACTTTGTTCTTTCCCACCCAGACAAGATTCTCCTTTTTTTGACTGATTGATGGAACATTTTTCAACACTTTGAGGTGGTGCATTGCGCGTGATGGAAAGATCACACCCAAACCATTTTGTTAGCTTTGCACTTGCCACACTTGTACGCAAGCACTTCGGTTACATTCTCAAGTACCAGGAAGGCCACTGTTTCTTGAAATGAGGGAATGCCTCAAATATGGCCTTTGGAGGACGATGAAGAAGAGGTGATCCGTTCTCAGCTGGCAAATTATGGATGTAGCCTTTTTTCCTTTCTACTGCACACTAATGCTTAGAAACCACAAACTCAGGTTGAATGTCATACAGAGATCTTGAAATGGTCTTACATACACGTTTGGGAGGATGGGCCACATTTTCATAGTACCAAAAAGGTGGTCCATTATCTTAAGGTGCATTTTCCATTGAAAAATGAACATCAAGGCCACAATTAAAAGGACTGATACCACATCTTGTAGTAGTCCTATTAGCTTCATCTTCAAAACAAGTCCATTATCTACTAATGAGTTGATCTTCTCGTTCTTCTCTAGCGTCTCTCATCCAAAATCACACACAAAAGTATGACAAAAACTAAGATTGGAGAACACTTGTTATGTATTACTGACTTCTTATTATGAACTAAGTGACTAGCATTTCACCTCTTTACGATGAGTCCTTCAGAATAACTCCCAAGTAAATGTTGATAATACTTCTAGTTTTTCTATGCCAAGTATGAATGGCTTCTGCAGAAAAAATACCAGCCTCACGCCCCTATGGGTCATGCCATAATATTCCTATGCCAATCACATTTTGGACATTCTGCTATTCTTGTGGCATGAACTATTAATACACAAGGGGATACTTCAAGCAATATAGAAACAAGTGGTAAGAAACAATATGTGCTTGGAATGAGTTATCGTGCCCTTGTTTGATTTTTTGGGAAACTGAGTAGATATTCAATCTCTTGAGGCTCCAGTCCAAAGAAGATTCTCCTTTATGCACGGATTGGTGATATATTTTGAACACTTCAAGGTGGTGGATTGCTAGTGCTGAAAAGATCACACCTGAACCATTCTGTCAGCTTTATAGCTGGCACACTTGTTCTCATGTAGTTGAGCTCCGTTCTCGAGTCCAAGGAAGGCCGCCACTTCTTGTAATGAGGGAATGCCTCAAATATGGCCTTTTGAGGCATTATATATTCTTGATTGGAAAACTATGGATGTAGCATTTTTCCCTTGCTTCTACAGACAAATTCTTAGAACCCACAAACTCAGGTTGAATGTCATACGGAGATCTTAAAATGGTCGTCCATACACGTCTTGGAGCTTGGGCCACATTTTCATAGTAGAAAAAAGGTGGTCCATTATCATAAAGTGCCCTTTTGATCCAAAAATGAACATTAGGCAACAATTTTAAAAGGAGTGATACCACATCTTGGAATAGCCATATTAGCTTCATCTTTAAAAAAAGCCTATTATCTACTAATGTGTTGATCTTCTTGTCCTTCTCTGACATCTCTCATACAAAATCCCGCGCAAAAGTATAACAAAAACTAATATTAGAGAACACTTACTATATCTTAATGAATTCTTAATGTCAACTAAGTGACTGGCATTCCATATCTTTACGTTGAGTCCTCGAGAATAACTCCCAAGTAAATGTGTATAACACATCTAGTTTTTCTATGCCAAGTATGAGTGGCTTATATATGCAGAGAAAATGTTGGCCCGGCCTCACCTCCCTGTGTGTCATGCCATAATACTCCAACGCCAATCACATTTCGTACATCCGGCTATTCTTGTGGCATGAACTATCAGTATACAAGGGGATAACTCAATCAATACATCAACAAGTGGTAAGCAACACTATCTACTTGGAATAAGTTATCATCCCATTGTGTGGTCCTTTGGGAAACCGAGTAGATATTCAATCTCTTGGAGCTCCAATGGAGTGACATTGTTCTTTCCAATCCAAACGGGATTCTACTTTTCACACTGATCGATGGAATATTCTTGAACACTTCGAGGCGATGCATTGCTCGTGTGGAAAGATCACACCTGAACAATCCCGTGAGCTTTGCACTTTTGACACTTGTTCGTGACCTGTTGAGCTGTGTTATCGAGTCCTAGGAAGGCCACCACTTCTTGTAAAGAGGGAATGCCTCAAATATGGCCTTTGGATGAAGAGAACGATGTGGTACTCTATTCTCAATTGGTAAATTATGGATGTAGCCTTTTTTTCCTTGCTGCTGGACACTAATGCTTAGAACCACAAACACAGGTTCAATGTCATACTAAGACCTTGAAATGGTCATCTAGACACGTCTAGGAGGTTCGGCCACATTTTCGTGGTAGAAAAAAGGTGGTCATGTTGGGGAATGTAGCAGAAATTCAAAATTTTCCTACGAATCACCAAGATCTATCTATGGAGAAACTAGCAACGAGGGGAAGGAGAGTGCATCTACATACCCTTGTAGATCGCTAAGCGGAAGCGTTCAAGAGAACGGGGTTGAAGGAGTCGTACTCGTCGTGACCCAAATCACCGGAGATCCTAGTGCCGAACGGACGGCACCCCCGCGTTCAACACACATGCAGCCCGGTGACGTCTCTCATGCCTTGATCCAGCAAGGAGAGAGGGAGAGGTTGAGGAAGCCTCCATCCAGCAGCAGCACAACAGCGTAGTGGTGATGGAGGAGCGTGGCAATCCAGCAGGGCTTCGCCAAGCACCGCGAGAGAGGAGGAAGAGAGGTAGGGCTGCGCCAACATGAGAAGAACTTCGTGTATTGGGCTGCTCCTTTGCCTCCACTATATATAGGGGGAGAGGGGGCTGCGCCCCCACCTAGGTTTCCACCCCTAGGGGCGGCGGCCAGCCCTAGATCCCATCTAGGGGGCGGCCAAGGGGGGGAGAGGGGGAAACTTGCCCCCCAAGTCAGGTGGAGGCGCCCCCTCCCCAAACCCTAGGCGCCTTGGGCCCTTGTGGGGGGCGCACCAGCCCACCTGGGGCTGGTCCCCTCCCACACTTGGCCCATGCAGCCCTCCGGGGATGGTGTCCCCACTTGGTGGACCCCCGGGACCCTCCCGGTGGTCCCGGTACGTTACCGATAAAACCCGAAACTTTTCCGGTGACCAAAACAGGACTTCCCATATATAAATCTTTACCTCCGGGCCATTCCGGAACTCCTTGTGATGTCAGGGATCTCATCCGGGACTCCGAACAACATTCGGTAACCACATACAAACTTCCTTTATAACCCTAGCGTCATCGAACCTTAAGTGTGTAGACCCTATGGGTTTGGGAACCATGCAGACATGACCGAGACGATCTCCAGTCAATAACCAACAGCGGGATCTGGATACCCATGTTGGCTCCCACATGTTCCATGATGATCTCATCGGATGAACCACGATGTCAAGGACTCAATCGATCCCGTATACAATTCCCTTTGTCTAGCGGTATTATACTTGCCCGAGATTCAATCGCCGGTATGCCGATACCTTGTTCAATATCGTTACTGGCAAGTCTCTTTACTCATTCAGTAACACATCATCCCGTGATCAACCCCTTGGTCACATTGTGCACATTATTATGATGTCCTATCTAGTGGGCCCAGAGATACCTCTCCGTTAATCGGAGTGACAAATCCCAGTCTCGATTCGTGCCAACCCAACAGACACTTTTGGAGATACCTGTAGTGCACCTTTATAGCCACCCAGTTATGTTGTGACGTTTGGTACACCCAAAGTATTCCTACGGTATCCGGGAGTTGCACAATCTCGTGGTCTAAGGAAATGATACTTGACATTAGAAAAGCTTTAGCATACGAACTACACGACCTTTTGTGCTAGGCTTAGGATTGGGTCTTGTCCATCACATCATTCTCCTAATGATGTGATCCCGTTATCAATGACATCCAATGTCCATGGTCAGGAAACCGTAACCATCTATTGATCAACGAGCTAGTCAACTAGAGGCTTACTAGGGACATGGTGTTGTCTATGTACCCACACATGTATCTGAGTTTCCTATCAATACAATTATAGCATGGATAATAAACGATTATCATGAACAAGGAAATATAATAATAATAACTAATTTATTATTGCCTCTAGGGCATATTTCCAACAGTCTCCCACTTGCACTAGAGTCAATAATCTAGTTCACATCGCCATGTGATTAATACTGATAGGTCACATCGCCATGTGACCAACATCCAAAGAGTTTACTAGTGTCTAAACTAGTTCACATCACCATGTGATTAAGTATCAATGAGTTCTGGGGTTTGATCATGTTTTGCTTGTGAGAGAGGTTTTAGTCAATGGGTTTGCAACATTCAGATCCGTATGTACTTCGCAATTCTCTAGGTCATGTTGTAAATACTGCTTCCACGCTCCACTTGGAGCTATTCCAAATGGTCGCTCCACTATACGTATCCGGTTTGCTACTCAGAGTCATTCGGATAGGTGTTAAAGCTTGCATCGACGTAACCCTTTACGCCGAACTCTTTATCACCGCCATAATCGAGAAACATGTCCTTTATTTACTCCAAGGACAATTTTGACCGCTGTCCAATGATCTATTCCTGGATCATTCTTGTACCCCTTGACTGACTCATGGCAAGGCACACTTCCGGTGCGGTACACAGCATAGCATACTATAGAGCCTACGTCTGAAGCATAGGGGACGACCTTCGTCCTTTCTCTCTCTTCTGCCGTGGTCGAGTTTTAACTCTTAACTTCATACCTTACAACTCAGGCAAGAACTCCTTTGACTGATCCATCTTGAACACCTTCAAGATCATGTCAAGGTATGTGCTCATTTGAAAGTACCATTTAGCGGTTTTTGATCTATCCTCATAGATCTTGATGCTTAATGTTCAAGCAGCTTAATCCAGGTTTTCTATTGAAAACACTTTTCAAATAACCCTATATGCTTTCTAGAAATTCTACATCATTTCTGATCAACAATATGTCAACAACATATACTCATCAGAAATTCTATAGTGCTCCCACTCACTTCTTTGGAAATATAAGTTTCTCATAAACTTTGTATAAACCCAAAATCTTTGATCATCTCATCAAAGCGTACATTCCAACTCCGAGATGCTTACTCCAGTCCTTAGAAGGATTGCTGGAGCTTTGCATATTTGTTAGCGTTCTTCAGGATTGACAAAACCTTCTGGTTGTATCACATACAACCTTTCCTCAAGGATATCGTCGAGGAAACAATGTTTTGACATCCTATCTGCAAGATTTCATAAATCATGCAGTAATTGCTAATATAATTCCAACAGACTCTTAGCATCGCTACGAGTGAGAAAGTCTCATTGTAGTCAACTCCTTGAACTTGTTGGAAAACATCTTAACGACAAGTCGAGCTTTCTTAATGGCGATACTTACCATCATTGTCTGTCTTCCTTTTAAAATCCATCTTTACCCAACGGCCTTACGACCATCAAGTATTTCTTCCAAAGTCATGGATCCTCTCTCGGATTTTATGGCCTTGAGCCATTCGTCGGAATCCAGGCCCACCATCGCTTCTCCATAGCTTGTAGGTTCATAGTTGTCTAGCAACATGACCTCTAAGACAGGATTGCGTACCACTCTGAAGTAGTACATGTCCTTGTCGACCTACGAGGTTCGGTAGTGACTTGATCCGAAGCATCATGATCACTATCATCAGCTTCCGCTTCAATTGGTGTAGGTGCGACATGAACAACTTCCTGTGCCCTGCTACACACTGGTTGAAGTGATGGTTCAATAACCTCATCAAGTCTCCACCATCCTCCCACTCAATTCTTTCGAGAGAAACTTTTCCTCGAGAAAGGACCTGATTCAAGAATCAATCCCTATTGCTTTCGGATCTGAATTAGGAGGTATACCCAGCCTTTTTGGGTGTCCTACGAAGATGCATTTTATCCGCTTTGGGTTCGAGCTTATCAACCTGAAACTTTTTCACATAAGTGTCGCAGCCCCAAACTTTTAAGAAATGACAACTTAGGTTTCTCCAAACCATAGTTCAAACGGTGTCGTCTCAACGGAATTACGTGGTGCCCTATTAAAGTGAGTGTGGTTGTATCTAATGCCTAACCCATGAACGATAGTGGTAATTCGATAAGAGACATCATGGTACGCACCATATCCAATAGGGTGCAACTATGATGTACGGACACACCATCACACTATGGTGTTCCAGGCGGTATTAATTGTGAAACAATTTCCACAATGTCTTAATTGCGTGCCAAAGCTCGTAACTTAGATACCCATCTCTATGATCATATCATAGACATTTTATCCTCTTGTCACGATGATCTTCAACTTCACTCTGAAATTACTTGAACCATTCAATAATTCAGACTTGTGTTTCATCAAGTAAATATACTCAGTATCTACTTAAATCATTCATGAAGTAAGAACATAACGATATTCACTGCATGCCTCAGCACTCATTGGGCTGCACACATCAAAATGTGTTACTTCCAACAAGTTGCTATCTCGTTCCATCTTACTGAAAACGAGGCTTTTCAGTCATCTTGCCCATGTGGTATGATTTGCATATCTCAAGTGATTCAAAATCAAGTGAGTCCAAACGATCCATCTGCATGGAGTTTCTTCATGCGTATACACCAATAGACATGGTTCGCATGTCTCAAACTTTTCAAAAATGAGTGAGTCCAAAGATCCATCAACATGGAGCTTCTTCATGCGTTTTATACCAATATGACTTACATGGCAGTGCCACAAGTAAGTGGTACTATCATTACTATCTTATATCTTTTGGCTGAAAAATGTGTATCACTACGACCGAGATTCAATAAACCATTCTTTTAGGTGCAAGACCATTGAAGGTATTATTCAAATAAACAGAGTAACCATTATTCTCCTTAAATGAATAACCATATTGCGATAGACATAATCCAATCATGTCTATTCTCAATGCAAACACCAAATCTCGATGGTAGAGGGAGCGTGCGATGCTTGATCACATCAACCTTGGAAACACTTCCAACACATATCGTCAGCTCACCTTTAGCTAGTCTCCGTTTATTCCGTAGCTTTTATTTTGAGTTACTAACACTTAGCAACCGAACCGGTATCTAATACCCTGGTGCTACTAGGAGTACTAGTAAAGTACACATTAACATAATGTATATCCAATATACTTCTATCGACCTTGCCAGCCTTCTTATCTACCAAGTATCTAGGGTAATTCTGGTCCAGTGGTTGTTCCCCTTATTACAGAAGCACTTAGTCTCGGGTTTGGGTTCAACCTTGGGTTTCTTCACTGGAGCAGCAACTGATTTGTTGTTTCATGAAGTGCCCCTTCTTGCCCTTGCCCTTCTTGAAACTAGTGGTTTCACTAACCATCTACAATTGATGCTCCTTCTTGATTTCTACTTTCGCGGTGTCAAACATCGTGAATATCTCAAGGATCATCATATCTATCCCTGATTTGTTATAGTTCATCATGAAGCTCTAGCAGCTTGGTGGCAATGACTTTGGAGAAACATCACTATCTCATCTGGAAGATCAACTCCCACTCGATTCAAGTGATTGTTGCACTCAGACAATCTGAGCACAAGCTCAACGATTGAGCTTTTCTCCCATAGTTTGCAGGCTAAGAAAATCGTCGGAGGTCTTATACCTCTTCACGTGGGCACGAGCCTGAAATCCCAATTTCAGCCCTCGAAACATCTCATATGTTCCGCGACGTTTCAAAAACGTCTTTGGTGCCTCAACTCTAAACCGTTTAACTGAACTATCATGTAGTTATCAAAACGTGTATGTCTGATGTTCGCAACATCCAAGACGATGTTTTGGGGTTCAGCACACTGAGCGGTGCATTAAGGACATAAGCTTTCTACTGTCCGCATAATCGCTACTGTCAACTTTCAACTATATTTTCTCTAGGAACATATCTAAAACAGTAGAACTAAAGTGCGAGCTATGACATAATTTGCAAAGGGCTTTTGACTATGTTCAGGATAATTAAGTTCATCTTATGAACTCCCACTCAGATAGACATCCCTCTAGTCATCTAAGTAATTACATGATCCGAGTCAACTAGGTCGTGTCCGATCATCACATGAGACGGACTAGTCATCATCGGTGAACATCTTCATGTTGATCGTATCTATTATACGACTCATGCTCGACCTTTCGGTCTCTTATGTTCCGAGGCCATGTCTGTACATGCTAGGCTCGTCAAGTTAACCTAAGTGTTTCACGTGTGTAAATCTGGCTTACACCCGTTGTATGTGAACGTAAGAATCTATCACACCCGATCATCACGTGATGCTTCGAAACGACGAACTTTTGCAATGGTGCACAGTTAGGGGGAACACTTTCTTGAAATTTTAATGAGGGATCATCTTATTTACTACCGTCGTTCTAAGCAAATAAGATGTATAAACATGATAAACATCACATGCAATCAAATAGTGACATGATATGGCCAATATCATTTTTGCTCCTTTTGATCTCCATCTTCGGGGCTCCATGATCATCATCGTCACCGGCATGACACCATGATCTCCATCATCATGATCTCCATCATCGTGTCTCCATGAAGTTGTCTCACCAACTTATTACTTCTACTACTATGGCTACCGGTTAGCAATAAAGTAAAGTAATTACATGGCGTTTGCTCAATGACACGCGGGTCATACAATAAATTAAGACAACTCCTATGGCTCTTGCCGGTTATCATACTCATCGACATGCAAGTCATGATTCCTATTACAAGAACATGATCAATCTCATACATCACATATCATTCATCACATTCTTCTTGGCCATATCACATCACATAGCATACCCTGCAAAAACAAGTTAGACGTCCTCTAATTGTTGTTTTCATGTTTTACGTGGCTGCTATGGGTTTCTAGCAAGAACGTTTCTTACCTACGCAAAACCACAACGTGATATGCCAATTGCTATTTACCCTTCATAAGGACCCTTTTCATCGAATCCGTTCCGACTAAAGTGGGAGAGACTGGCATCCGCTAGCCACCTTATGCACCAAGTGCATGTCAGTCGGTGGAACCTGTCTCACGTAAGTGTACGTGCAAGGTCGGTCTGGGCCGCTTCATCCTACAATGTCGCCGAATAAAGATTGGACTAGTAACAGTAAGCATATTGAACAAAATTAACACCCACAACTATTTTGTGTTCTACTCGTGCAAAGAATCTACGCAATAGACCTAGCTCATGATGCCACTGTTGGGGAATGTAGCAGAAATTCAAAATTTTCCTACGAATCACCAAGATCTATCTATGGAGAAACCAGCAACGAGGGGAAGGAGAGTGCATCTACATACCCTTGTAGATCGCTAAGCGGAAGCGTTCAAGAGAACGGGGTTGAAGGAGGCGTACTCGTCGTGATCCAAATCATCGGAGATCCTAGTGTCGAACGGACGGCACCTCCGCGTTCAACACACGTGCAGCCCGGTGACGTCTCCCATGCCTTGATCCAGCAACGAGAGAGGGAGAGGTTGAGGAAGACTCCATCCAGTAGCAGCACAACGGCGTGGTGGTGATGGAGGAGCGTGGCAATCCAACAGGGCTTCGCCAAGCACCGCGAGAGAGAAGGAACAGAGGTAGGGTTGCGCCAACATGAGAAGAACTTCGTGTATTGGGCTGCTCCTTTGCCTCAACTATATATAGGGGGAGAGGGGGCTGCGCCCCCACCTAGGTTTCCACCCCTAGGGGCGGCGGCCAGCCCTAGATCCCATCTAGGGGGGCGGCCAAGGGGGGGAGAGGGGGAAACGTGCTCCCCAAGTCAGGTGGAGGCTCCCCCTCCCCAAACCCTAGGCGCCTTGGGCCCTTGTGGGGGGCGCACCAGCCCACCTGGGGCTGGTCCCCTCCCACACTTGGCCCATGCAGCCCTCCGGGGATGGTGGCCCCACTTGGTGGACCCCCGGGACCCTCCCGGTGGTCCCGATACGTTACCGATAAAACCCGAAACTTTTCCGGTGACCAAAACAGGACTTCCCATATATAAATCTTTACCTCCGGACCATTCCGGAACTCCTCGTGACATCCGAGATCTCATCCGGGACTCCGAACAACATTCGGTAACCACATACAAACTTCCTTTATAACCCCTAGCGTCATCGAACCTTAAGTGTGTAGACCCTACGGGTTCGGGAACCATGCAGACATGACCGAGACGTTCTTCGGTCAATAACCAACAGCGGGATGTGGATACCCATGTTGGCTCCCACATGTTCCATGATGATCTCATTGGATGAACCACGATGTCAAGGACTCAATCGATCCCGTATACAATTCCCTTTGTCTAGCGGTATTATACTTGCCCGAGATTCGATCGTCGGTATGCCGATACCTTGTTCAATATCGTTATCGGCAAGTCTCTTTACTCATTCCGTAACACATCATCCCGTGATCAACCCCTTGGTCACATTGTGCACATTATGATGATGTCCTACCGAGTGGGCCCAGAGATACCTCTCCGTTAACCGGAGTGACAAATCCCAGTCTCGATTCGTGCCAAACCAACAGACACTTTTGGAGATACCTGTAGTGCACCTTTATAGCCACCCAGTTACATTGTGATGTTTGCTACACCCAAAGCATTCCTACGGTATCCGGGAGTTGCACAATCTCATGGTCTAAGGAAATGATACTAGACATTAGAAAAGCTTTAGCATACGAACTACACGATCTTTTATGCTAGGCTTAGGATTGGGTCTTGTCCATCACATCATTCTCCTAATGATGTGATCCCGTTATCAATGACATCCAATGTCCATGGTCAGGAAACCGTAACCATCTATTGATCAACGAGCTAGTCAACTAGAGGCTTACTAGGGACATGGTGTTGTCTATGTACCCACACATGTATCTGAGTTTCCTATCAATACAATTATAGCATGGATAATAAACGATTATCATGAACAAGGAAATATAATAATAATAACTAATTTATTATTGCCTCTAGGGCATATTTCCAAAAGGTCCATTATCTTAAGGTGCCTTTTCCATAGACAAATGAACATCAAGGCAACAATTTTAAAAGGACTGATACCAACATGTTGTAATAACCCTATTAGCTTCATCTTCAAAAGAGAGCATTATTTACAACTCCCTCTGTCTATAATGTAAGACATTTTTCCAACTAACATAGCCTCCAAAACAACTTATATTATGGGATGAGGGAGTAATGAGTTGATCTTCTCGTCCTTCAGTGACATCTCTCATCCAAATTCATGCACAAAAGTAAAACAAAAACTAAGATTAGTGAAAAATTCGATGTACTACTGACTTCTTCATGCCAGCTAAGTGACTGGCATTTCACCTCTTTGCGATGAGTCCTGGAGAATAACCGCCAAGTAAATGTTTATAACACTTATAGTTTTTCTATGCGAAGCATGAATGGCTTCTGCATACAAAAAACTGGCCCAGCCTCACGTCCCTATGTGCCGTGCCACAATATTCGGATGCCAATCATTTCAGATATCCTGCTATTCCTGTGGCATGAACTATCAGTACACAAGCGGATACTTCAATCAATATATCAACAAGTGGTAAGCAACAATATCTACTTGGAATGAGTTGTCATCCCCTTGTGTGGTCCTTTGGCAAACCGAGTAGATATTCAATCTCTTGCGGCTCCAATGGTGTGACTTTGTTCTTTACAATCCAAACAAGATTGTCCTTTCTGCATTGATTGATGACATATTTTTTAATACTTTGAGGCAGTGGATTGTCGTGCTGGAAATATCACATCACAACCATTCTATCAACTTTGCACTTGCCACACTTGTTCGCAAGCAGTACAGCTACATTCTCTAGTCCCAGGAAGGTCACAGCATCTTGTAATGAGGGAATGGCTCAAGTGTGGCATTTGTAGGCACATGAAGAAGAGGTGCCCTATTCTAAGTTGGCAAATTATGCATGTAGCTTATTTTCCTTGCTACTACACACAAATGCTTAGAACCCACAAACTCAGGTTGAACGTCATACAGAGATCTTGAAATGCTCGTGCATAAACGCATGGAGCTTGGGCCACATTTTCATAGTATATAAAAGGTGGTCCATTATCTTAAGGTGCCTTTTCCGTAGGAAAATGAACATTAAGGCAATAATTTTTACACGGACTGATACCACATCTTGTAATGGCCAAATTAGCTTCATCTTCAAATGAAACCATTATCTACTATTGAGTTGATCTTGTTGTCCATCTTTGAGATCTCTCATCCAAACTCCTGCAGAAAAGTATAACAAAAACTAAGGTCAGAGAACACTTGCTATGTATTACTAGATTCTTAATGCCAACTAAGTGAAACTCATTTCACCTCTTTATGATGAGTCCTTGAGAATAACTCCCAAGTAAATATTGATAACACTTCTAGTTTTTCTATGCAAAGTATGAATGGCTTCGGTAGAGAAAATACTAGTGGAGCCTCACCTCCCTGTGTGTCGTGCCATAATATTCCGATGCCAATCATATTTCGTACATCTTGCTATTCTTGTGGCATGAACTATCAGTTCACAAGGGGGTACTTCAATCAATATATTAACAAGTGGTAAGCAACGGTATCAACTTGGAATGTTGTCATCCCCTTGTGTGGTCCTTAGGGAAATCGAGTAGATATTCAATTTCTTGAGGCTCCAGTGGAGCGGCTTTTGTTCTTTCAAACCAAGAATAGATTCTATTTTTTGCATTGGTTGATGACATGTTTCTGAACACTGGAGTGGATTGCCCATGCTAGAAAGATCACACCTGAACCACTCTGGCAGCTTTTCACTTGCCACACTTTCTTCGCAAGTTGAGCTACATTTTCAAGTACAAGGAAGGCCAGTGCTTCCTCTAATGAGGAAATGCCTCAAAAATGGACTTTGAAGGCAGTGGAAGAAGAGGTTCTCTATTCTCTATTGGAAAATTATGGATGTAGCCTTTTTTCTTGCTTCTACACACGAATGCTTAGAACCCACAAACTCAAGTTGAATGCCATATAGAGATCTTGAAATGATCATCCATACATGTCTGGGAGCTTGGGCTAATTTTTCATAATATAAAAAAGGTGGCCCTTATCTTAAGGTGCATTTTCCATAGAAAAATGAATATCAAGGCAACAATTTTAAAAGAACTGATACCACATCTTTTAATAGCCATATTAGCTTCATCTTCAAAAAAATCCCATTATCTACTAATGAGTTGATCTTCTTGTCCTTCTCTAACATATCTCCTACAAAATCAAGCATAAAAGTATGACAAAAACTAATATTAGAGAATACTTACTATGTATTACTGACATCTTAATGCCAACTAAGTGACCGGCATTTTAGCTCCTTACAACAAGTTCTTTAGAATAACTCCCTAGTAAATGTTGATAACAGTTCTAGTTCTTCTATACCAAGTGTAGATGGCTTCTACAGAAAAGATACTGGCTCAGCCTCACCTCCCCATGTGCCATGCCATAATATTCTGATGCCAGTCACATTTTGTACATCCTACTATTCTTATGGAATGAACTATCAGTACCAAGGGGATACTTCAATCCATATATCAACAAGTGGTAAGCAACAATATCAACTTGGAATAAGTTGTCCTCCCCTTATGTGGCCTTTGAGTAACCGATTAGATATTCAATCTCTTGAGGCTCCAATGGACTCACGTTGTTCTTTCCAACGCAGACAAGATTCTACTTTTTTCACTAATTGATGGAATATCTTTGAACACTTTGAGGGTGGCTTGCCCATGGTGGAAAGATCACACTTGAACCGTTCTACCAGCCTTACGCTTGCCAAACTTTTTCGCAATCAGTTGGGTCGTGTTCCCGAGTCCCAAGAAGGCCACTACTTCTTGTAATGAGGGAATGCCTCAAATTTGGCCTCTTTTCCTTGCTATTGCACACAAATCAGGGGAATAAGAAGTGTTGTGTTCTGAATTGGCAAATTATGGATGTATCCTCTTTTCCTTGCTATTGCACACAAATGCTTAGAATCCATACACACTCGGGTTGAATTTCATATAGGAATCTTTATATGGTCGTCCATACACGTTAGGGAGCTTGGGCCAAATTTTCATAGTAGAAAAAAGGTTGTCCAATATCTTGTTTAAGAATAGTTTTGGTTACTCTGACTGATGGTGGGCTATAATTGGACAGGTTAACTCCAACCATTGGTTTTGGGATAGGCATATGTGTTAATCGTGGTTGTAATCCAAATTGACCTGTGTTGTACCTCCATACCGCTTCCTCTTTTTCTTGCACTCTTCCATCATTCTTGCTTTCTTTCTCCCTCTAAAGATTTGAAGCATATGTACATAACCTACCAAATGTACACATACTGCAGTGCCCTTAGATCAAATTAAAAGAGCAAAAGCATTTTCTTGTTACAATGTACATCAAACCACAAAGTACATGTTGGCCTTGTAAGTTAAAATCTCGTGCAACCTATGCTGCACTAATCGAATCAACTAATGCAGAGAGGTCAACACCCGCACCTAAATATTTTAACATATATATATATAAGGTGCCTTTTTCATAGGAAAATGAACACCAAGCCAACAATTTTACAAGCACTGATACCACATCATGTAATAACCATATTAGCTTCATCTTTAGAAAATGCCGTATTTATTAATGAGTTGATCTTCTCGTCTTTCTCTGACATCTCTCGTACAAAATCTTGCACAAAAGGATAACAAAATCTAAGATTAGAAAACACTTCTATACATTACTGATTCTAAATGTCAACTAAGTGATTGGCCTTTTAGTCCTTTACGATGAGTCCTTGAGAATAACCCCCAAGTGAATGTTGATAACCCTTCTAGTTCCTCTATGGAAAATGTGAATGGCTTCTGTAGACAAATATTGGTCCAACCTCACCCAGCTCCCTATGTGTCGTGTCGTGCCATAATATTCCAATGCCAATCACACTTTAGACATCTGTTATTATTGTGGCATGAGCTATCAGTACCTGAGGGAATGCTTGAATCAATATATCAAGTGTCTATCTTTGCCATAAAGTGTTTTTTTTTGATGTAGAAGTTGTTGGCTTTGTGTCTATGTTGAAGCCACTTTCTGAACCCAGCAAAGAGTAGGAGGGTTCTAAAGGAGGGAATGATGGGGTGTTCGCATCAGGTGCCATTATATGTCCTTACAGCTGAAGAAGTTCACAACTCCCCAATTGGATCTTGTTGCACTGTTTGCGTTGTTTATATGAATTTTGTAAATTATCTTATTTACTTAAATTAACTCCGCCTATGTTGTCTCAACATAGCTGGTCCCAAGCCCGGGTAAAGGAGGAGGGTTGTGATAGGCTTGGCGAGCCAACGTAAAAACTCAGCCACTCTTATGGAGATGAAACCCAAAAGATTTTCGTTGGGGCGTAACCCTCTCAGCGACGCGCCACATCGGAACCCGGGTGTGGTGGAAAATGGGCAAGGGCCGGGCCGTCACCCCCCAAGTGGCGCGCCGTATCTTGATCCGGATACGGTGGCAAGTGAGCGAGGATCGGGTCGTCGCATCCTTAGTGGCGCGCTACATCGGCACCCGGATGTAGTGGAAAATGAGCAAGGGTCTTCGCATTTGACTCGACGAGTGCGAAGGGTAAGGAAGCTAGCCGAGCCTAGGAGGATTCGCTTAGGTAGCTGGAACGTAGGGTCTCTGACAGGGAAGCTTCGGGAGCTAGTTGATGCAGCAGTGAGGAGAGGTGTTGATATCCTTTGCGTCCAAGAAACCAAATGGAGAGGACAGAAGGCGAAGGAGGTGGAGGATACCGGCTTCAAGCTGTGGTACACGGGGACGGCTGCAAACAGAAATGGCGTAGGCATCTTGATCAACAAGAGCCTCAAGTATGGAGTGGTAGACGTCAGGAGACGTGGGGACCGGATTATCCTGGTCAAGCTGGTAGCTGAGGACTTGGTTCTCAATGTTATCGGCGCATATGCCCCGCAAGTAGGCCACAATGAGAACACCAAGAGGGAGTTCTGGGAAGGCTTGGAAGACATGGTTAGGAGTGTACCGATTGGTGAGAAGCTCTTCATAGGAGGAGACCTCAATGGCCACGTGGGTACATCTAACACAGGTTTTGAAGGGGCGCATGGGGGCTTTGGCTATGGCATCAGGAATCAAGAAGGAGAAGATGTCTTAAGCTTTGCTCTAGCCTACAACATGATTGTAGCTAACACCCTCTTTAGAAAGAGAGATTCACATCTGGTGACTTTTAGTAGTGGCCAACACTCTAGCCAGATTGATTTCATCCTCTCGAGAAGAGAAGATAGGCGTCGTGCCTAGACTGTAAGGTGATACCTGGGGAGAGTGTTGTACCCCAGCATAAGCTGGTGGTTGCTGACTTCCGCTTTCGGATTCGTGTCCAGCGGGATAAGCGTGCCAAGGTCGCTAGAACGAAGTGGTGGAAGCTCAAGGGGGAGGTAGCTCAGGTGTTCAAGGAGAGGGTATTTAAGGAGGGCCCTTGGGAGGAAGGAGGGGATGCGGACAATGTGTGGATGAAGATGGCGACTTGCATTCGTAAGGTGGCCTCGGAGGAGTTTGGAGTGTCCAGGGGAAGGAGAAGCGAAGATAAGGATACATGGTGGTGGAATGATGATGTCCAGAAGGCGCTTAAAGAGAAGAAAGATTGCTTCAGACGCCTATACCTGGATAGGAGTGCAGACAACATAGAGAAGTACAAGATGGCGAAGAAGGCCGCAAAGCGAGCTGTTGGTGAAGCAAGGGGTCGGGCATATGAGGACCTCTACCAACGGTTAGGCACGAAGGAAGGTGAAAGGGACATCTATAAGATGGCTAAGATCTGGGAGAGGAAGACGAGGGATATTGGCCAAGTAAAATGCATCAAGGACGGAGCAGGCCAACTCTTGGTGAAGGACGAAGAGATTAAGCATAGATGGCGGGAGTACTTCGACAAGCTGTTCAATGGGGAGAATGAGAGTTCTACCATTGAACTGAATGACTCCTTTGATGAGACCAGCATGCGTTTTATGTGGCGCATCCAGGAGTCTGAGGTGAAGGAGGCTTTAAAAAGGATGAAAGGAGGCAAGGCGATGGGCCCTGATTGTATCCCCATTGAGGTGTGGAAAGGTCTCGGGGACATAGCGATAGTATGGCTAACCAAGCTTTTCAACCTCATTTTTCGGGCAAACAAGATGCCAGAAGAATGGAGACGGAGTATATTAGTACCAATCTTCAAGAACAAGGGGGGTGTTCAGAGTTGTACTAATTACCGTGGAATTAAGCTGATGAGCCATACAATGAAGCTATGGGAGAGAGTCATTGAGCACCGCTTAAGAAGAATGACAAGCGTGACCAAAAATCAGTTTGGTTTCATGCCTGGGAGGTCGACCATGGAAGCCATTTTCTTGGTACGATAACTTATGGAGAGATATAGGGAGCATAAGAAGGACTTGCATATGGTGTTCATTGACTTGGAGAAGGCCTATGATAAGATACCGCGGAATGTCATGTGGTGGGCCTTGGAGAAACACAAAGTCCCAGCAAAGTACATTACCCTCATCAAGGACATGTACAATAATGTTGTGACAAGTGTTCGAACAAGTGATGTCGACACCGATGACTTCCCGATTAAGATAGGACTGCATCAGGGGTCAGCTTTGAGCCCTTACCTTTTTGCATTGGTGATGGATGAGGTCACAAGGGGTATACAAGGAGATATCCCATGGTGTATGCTCTTTGCGGATGATGTGGTGCTAGTTGACGATAGTCGGACGGGGGTAAATAGGAAGTTAGAGTTATGGAGACAAACCTTGGAATCGAAAGGGTTTAGGCTTAGTAGAACTAAAACCGAGTACATGATGTGCGGTTTTAGTACTACTAGCTGTGAGGAGGAGGAGGTTAGCCTTGATGGCCAGGTGGTACCTCGGAAGGACACCTTTCGGTATTTGGGGTCAATGTTGCAGGAGGATGGGGGTATTGATGAAGATGTGAACCATCGAATCAAAGCCGGATGGATAAAGTGGCGCCAAGCTTCTGGCATTCTCTGTGACAAGAGAGTGCCACAAAAGCTAAAAGGCAAGTTCTACAGGACGGCGGTTCGACCCGCAATGTTGTATGGCGCGGAGTGTTGGCCGACTAAAAGGCGACATGTTCAACAGTTAGGTGTGGCGGAGATGCGTATGTTGAGATGGATGTGTGGCCACACGAGGAAGGATCGAGTCCGGAATGATGATATACGAGATAGAGTTGGGGTAGCACCAATTGAGGAGAAGCTTGTCCAACATCGTTTGAGATGGTTTGGGCATATTCAGCGCAGGCCTCCAGAAGCTCCAGTGCATAGCGGACGGCTAAAGCGTGCGGAGAATATCAAGAGAGGGCGGGGTCGACCGATTTTGACATGGGAGGAGTCCGTTAAGAGAGACCTGAAGGATTGGAATATCGACAAAGAGCTAGCTATGGACAGGGGTGCGTGGAAGCTTGTTATCCATGTGCCAGAGCCATGAGTTGGTTGTGAGATCTTATGGGTTTCACCTCTAGCCTACCCCAACTTGTTTGGGACTAAAGGCTTTGTTGTTGTTGTTGTTGTATCTTATTTACTTAAATTATGGTATGAATTTATTCGAAAGTGTAGTCATTTTAGATTGGGAATTGTTTTAAATTGGCCGACCAGCTGAGCCTTCTGTTGGTTGCTCGCTCAGCGCATCACGCATCTCTGGGCCCCATGCATTGCTTCCTTCCCATTATCTCCTCCACCCATTCATTATCCCCTCAACGCTTCTTTCTCTTTCCCTTTTTTTCCTCTTCGACGGCCATGGATGACCTCTTGTATCCACGTGTCGTGCCCTCTTTGGCCACCGGGACAATGGCGGCCATGGGAGGATGCTGCGAATCCAAGAGGTTCAACACCGACAAGTGATTCGATGCCTCGGGTGCGCGTCGCGTCGGTGCCAACGAGGACAAACTAAGTTGCGACCACCGGTGGGGGGCATGCTGCAACCGGCCATGATAGAGCTAGGGACCGTCGGTGCGGCGTGCCGCAACCAGCGACGGGGCTGTATGCTGCAACTGGCAGTGCAGGATGCTTGAACCGGCTGGGAGGATGTTGCATCAGTGGTCGTACCCGACGATGGCGGCTGGCAAGTGTTGCAACCGCGTTGGCAGAAACTGGAACCGCAATCACTAGATGCTGGAACGCGACTACCGGAAGCTTTTCCCATGGTGATCACGACCCGGCGGGATGCTGCAACCGTGGTGTCTGGATACTGGAACCGGCACCCACCGTTGCGGCAACTAGCTACGACGACGGCTACGGCGGGGCGCTGCACCGACAACGAATGGTGGAACCGCAAGGCCGATTTGCTGAGATCGGCAACTCGTTTTGCTGCAAAGGGGCGGACCACACAAGCATCGGCGCCGTAACCGTCGGGCCGGCAAACGGCGCCACGATGTTGCAAGGGGGTGGTGGGAGGACGTGTGTGGCGACGAGCCGACATGCCATGGAAACTACGAGCGAGGAGAGAGACGGTGATGTGTGTTTGTGTGTGGGGGAAAAGGCTAGATGCCGATCCGACGGCCAAGCGCATCCAAATCAAACACATCTTACAGCTAGGAGGTGACCGGCCCAAAACTGGCGCCGGTCGGCCGGCGCCCAGGGACATCACGTTTCTGGATTTAGTTGCAAGACGTGCGCTGTCCGACCATTTTTTCCGTGGATAGAGCGACAGCCAAACGGCCAACCGACGGCCACTCACTTCGGCTAGCTCAGGCCAGCAGCACAAAACCAACAAGCGAGCGCGAGCGCAGGCCACGCATCCATCTCATGGCGCTCCTCTCCATCCTACGCTCGTCTCCGCTGGCCGTCCCCGCGGCCTCTTCTCGCCGCCCACCCAATCATGGTGTCTACCTACTACGCGTCAGCACCAGGGCCGCGCCGTCGTCTCTGTCCGTGAGGTGCGAGCAGAGCAGCAAGCCGGGCGGCGGCAGCGTCGTCGACGTGTGGGCGAGCCGCCTGGCCATGATGAGCTTCGCCGCGGCGGTCGTCGCCGAGGTGTCCACCGGCAAGGGCTTTGTCGAGGTACGCTCCCATGGATCGACCTGTCCTGTAACGCCTCGCTCTGCTGAGCTAGATGCTCGCTATTGACGGCGCTCTGCCCGCTTCGACGTGTTTTGCAGAATTTCGGCGTGGCAACGCCGGCGCCGGCGTTGGCGCTGGTGGTGACGGCGCTCGTCATCGGCCTGGCCGTCCTCTTCATCGTCAGGTCCGGAGCGCAGGATTGATGGATCCATCGCACGAAATAATTGAAGACTCTTTTCTAGTAGAATACAAAGTAAGCGGAGACCTGTTTCTGAAGAACGAGCGTGCAGATCTTCTTTGCATCTGGTTTGCAAAGATTCCTGGAGATTATAATTAGCACTACTTCTGACTGTAAATGATCTGATGTATCATGGTACTACTGCTGTGAGCATATTCATATGGCAAATTCTGGTTCAAATTCAAGTGAGCCAAAGGCTTCTACCATTTTGTGTGTGAATTCAGACTGATGCTCAAAGTTCAGGTTCTAACACCCTGCTAATTATTCAGTTATGGAGTATGAATGTAATGTCCGTTCAGATATGTATATGCCATACATGAAGTCCCCGAAATAAAAAAATTGCACATATAAAAGTAAGACATGCAAATGGACGAAAGATGTGTCTTGTGTAGAGTTATGTGTCTGGGTAAACGTTGGTGGTACCTAGAGTCACCTGAATTCCTGATGGATTTGTTCTGCACCCAGATGATTGCTTTCTGGGAACACTGGTCTTCCACTGGGGACATGAATACCTTTGATTTAGCCTTGTATTGATATGTACTTATGTGGTAGGTACACTGACTGTATGAACTTGCGATTGAAATGGAGGGAGTGCATCTTACACTTGGTAGGGTATACTGGAAGCGTGACGGCATGAGTTGTGCAAGTTTTGGGCCTGGCGATTTGCCTGCCTCGGAGTTGAGAAGGGGGGAAAGAATCTGCCATGGGAGCTGTTACTTGGTTTAAGAACCCACACAAAAATTGCATGTCCAGCACGGATTGAGATCCAGTGCCTTGACTGAGCCAAGGCACCAGCAAATAGTGTCGTGCCTTGCCCCCCATTTCTGTCCGTCGGATCAAGAATCGATGGTCGGATGAACATGAACAGGGGTACTGCTACAGGAACCATCCACAGTACAATCTGCTACAGAGTTCTTTCACAGATCGGTGCTACAGTACATAATCTACGGTGCGTGATCTTGTCTGTCCATTTCCAATCCAACGGCCAAGTCAGCAAGGCACCACACTGTTCATCGGTGCCTTGGCTCAGTCAAGGCACCGGATCTCAATCCGTCCAGCACCTGCTGGAGTGTAGACAGACATCAGGCACGGGCACCCTGGCATAAATGGCAATCCAGGACAAGATTTTCATGGCAGCACCAAAAACTCCAAACCTCCCGTCATCATGCATTAGTATCTGCGCATTACACGACATTGTTGTTGCGCCAGGTAAAATCTTGTGCCATGTTGATTTACTTCAGGGACACTTCTTTTGCTTAGATTTATGGTTACTCCGTGTGCATTTTAGTAGGCATGTACTAGGTGTTTCTGCAATGATCCACTTCTTAAAAATATTCATAATCGCATGAATGATTGCTTTCTGGAGCACTCAATTTCCAGTGGGGGGGCATGGTTATCAAGGGTGTCGTGTCGAAGGTGAAATAATTTCACGGGTGTGGATGTTCCTTCTTCAGGCAAAACCTACTTCCTCCATGATATAACTTTCGTAATATGAAACGTGCAAAGTATGAATAGCACGGTACCTTTATCTTGGTTTACTTAGCTCCTTATCTTCGTGGCGACCCAAAAATATGCCTTGCAATTTCAAATGGACGAAGTGTATTTTACACTTGGGGAGGGCTTGAGATATGGTTGGGCCTGGCAGTTTTCCTGTCTCGGCAGTTGAAAAAGGGAAAAAGGAACCTGCGTTGTTGCTAGCTTTAACAACCTACATGAGCACACGGAAACTTTTCAAGTATTCAGCAGTCTGTCAGCATCTCATCTTGGTGGACTGGTCATGGCAAATCTCATCAAAAATTCAAATCCCCCTTCACCATGAATTGGCACCACCATATTACTGTATCAGCGCATTACACTACAAGCAAGTGATGCTGATTAACAGAACATACGCGGGAGCATCAATACAACTCCAGTTGTTATTATTATAGAGTAGGCTCAGTTCTGGGGAGATGGCCCAAGATTTAGTACAAATATTACATACCGAACATGACAACAACGGAACAAATAAAAGTTGAAATACAGTAACAGATGTCTGCTCTTCAGCCTTTTGATCGCAGTAACCTGAACAGATTCAGTTCAACTGATCAGTTGCCATTGCACCGACACAAATTCTCGCAGATGATAAAACCAACAGTAGCAAAACGGTCCGATTGCTTCAGCAAGTAATGAAAACAATCACTTTGACATGAATTTGTACAATAACATAACAGATAACCTTCTCGCCAAGTCGCGACGACACAGAAATGTGTAACAAAATGAAAGCGACAATGTCAACCTTTGCTGAGAACCGTCAGGGTGAGGCAGAGGGGCACGGACTGAATGCCGTGCCACATGCTATCCACTGCTTCTTGCGGCTGCAAGGGAGCATGCAGTCCGGAACCTTCTGCCACTCCTTGCTCACAAGGTTGTACATCACGAGGCGGTTCATCCGCTTGGCCTTCAAGGAGAGCATGAGCAAGCCGCTGTTGCCCAGGCAGGTCATCCTCATGTGCTTACCGTAGAATTCTAAGCACCAGATATTTGGCATTCTGTCCACCTCCTTCCAGAGGAGAGTCATCTTCTGCAACTCCCAGATGCAGACGCAGGTTGCTGCGTTTTTGCACAGCAGGCCCACAAGCATGATCTTCCCCTGGAACTCGGCAAGTGTGTGGTCAGTCAGATGCAGCGGCAGCGGGATGATGAAATGAATCCAAATCCCAGTGCTTACATCATATGACAAAACACCCTCGGGTTCTGAGCACATGAAGTACAGCGTGCTGCCAACCGCGACAGGCTGTGACCTGAAATTTAGAGCAAGTGGGAGCTTGATGCTTGGAGGAAACGCGCCTGGCTGAGACCACATATTCTGCACTGAGTCGTAGACTTCATGATTTCCATCATTTCGCAACCACATCACTTTGTAACCCTCATTAGAAGTTCTTCCATTCAGCACCATCCCTACTGACACTCTTGACCATGCCTGGACTGACCTCGGAGGAATTTCCTTTAGTGATTGTGTAAGAGGGTTGCATATGTAGAAGTTTCTGTGGCTAAGATCCAATAAGCACACAAGGCCACCTGCAGAAGCCACTGGCATTACTATGTTTGCAGGAGCAAGGGGAACAGAAGGGTGGTGCCACTTGTTTAGCGAAGGGTCATACATCGCTACATTGTTGTTGCCATTCTCATGTGTGATTGTATAGAACCATGGCATTCCCTGTGGGACTTCAGAGTACTGCTGAGAGAAATTGTCTGAGCCTACCAGAGAACACCACTTCCGGCAAACAGAGCGGAATCGGAAAATTGCAGCCACTGGAAGCCTTGCAATGACAGTTTCAAAAAGGTCTTCAGGGAACTCGCTCCAAATATCTAGCTTCATTGCTTCAGCCGAGTTCAGGAAGGATGCTTTCTCTCGGTTTCTGTCTCTGCGTGGTCGCTTGCGAGGAGGAGATTGGTTAGCTTCCATGATCTTCAATAATTCCGGGTTGTATCCAGTCCTTTCTCCACAATAATCATCCTTGACCGAACCATGCTCAAAGTCAAGTAAATACCACCTGTAAGATATTGAAAAAAATTAGTTCATCTTAGTTGATTGCAAAGCAATAGAAGAATTCTGAAACTGCTAAGGAAAGGAGATGATCAACAGTTTAGTGTAGGACAGGAGTCATTACTTTGTCTTTAATAAGTGCTTCACAACTGTGTTCACAGGTTTGTCAAATCATGAACACAGGTAAGCAATTAGCTTTTTGTAGCAAGCTATGATTGTTACATTTTATATTATTTGTTACGTCACGTGGTAATAACATAGAGGTAGCCTGATCAAATAAAGCAATCCATGTTGCTAGCAGACCAACTAGATGTTTCTAACGAATATTAGAATTGCTCACCAAAGTGTAAAACATGCACATACTCTTGCAAATACAAACTAAGTGGCACAGAAATATGCTTTACATGCATATTGGATGAACATGTCAGGATACTTATGCGCTCTAGGGCAAGCTGCGCGACCATGTGCGCAGTCTAAAAAGATTTTGAAACACCATCCAACCCATAGGATTACCAAAATGGAGTCTAGATTGTTTATCGTTTTAGCTATACTGACTTGGTGAGCACAAGCAAATAACATAGCTTTTTAACCAACGGAATCGTTGATTTTAGTATAGCTTTATCCGCAGGAAACCAAGTAAATATTTTACTTCCTAAAAATACACAGCTTAACTAAGCTAGGCTAGAGATAATCCCCAAACTGTAAGCACTATTCATGCAATGCTTGCAGAAGCACAGCAATAAAGTGATGAACAAATAAAATAAGCATGCATCATCATGTTGTTCACCAGTTTTTTTTTTTTTTTGTGGGGTATGTTGTTCACCAGTTCCCTGAATTTCGGCACCTTGGCGCTAGCGATCCAGTAAACTTGTTTCCTTTTTCTATCCCGTTCAAGGCTTGCAGCAAACTAGTCTGAACGAGGACGCCGTCAGAGTAATCACCATTTCCCGTTCGTCGCCTGGTTCCTTTGCCTACACGGAGTAGTGCAAACGCGCGGCGCATCCAAAGTCAACTTAATCAGGATATGTTATAGGAGCAGCAGCATGACATGCTCTAAAATAGTCTGTACGTCGCGCCTCGTTCCACCATCCATGGTCGTGGTGGATACGCGTGAACTGCGCCGGGGCAATGTCAAACGCTAAGCGAAGCGGCTTCTCCGGAGGCCGGATAAAATAGTGGCATTAACAAACAATTTCGAGGAGGGAACGAGCAGGCTAGCAGTGCGGGCGACGGCACGGCCGTTCCCTGTGTCGCACGCCACCGCGCCTCGAACTCATCGACCAAATCGACCGGGGCAACCAAGCAAAAACGATGGGGGAAAATGGGGAGCCGCCGTAACGGAGTCCGGCGACAGCGCGGGCAAGCAAACGAACCGTGTAAGCGCGCCAGCGAAGGATCCGCGCGACCTAATTTCCGCGCCGCCGGAGCGGCCCCGCCTGCGCGCGCGGCGCGGATCAAACGGCGTAACGGGGGCCGAATTCGGAGGAGCGCCGGGCGCGGGGCAGATCCGAGCGAATCCGCGGCGGCGCGGAGAGGAGGGGAACGGATGAAGAGCGAGCGAAGGGGATTAGGGGGGGTTGGGGATTGGTTAGGGGACTTGCCTGGGGATGGGGCCGTGGGCGTGGGCGTGGACGGCGCCGTAGAGGTCCCAGAGCTCCTGCACCTGGCCGACCAGCTGCCGCAGCGCCGCCACCTCCCCCATCCGCCGCCGCCGCCGCCACCGCTTCCCTCGGTCGCGGCCGCCTCTGTGCCCCTCTCGCTCGCGCTCTCCCCCCTCCTTTTGTGGGGTGGGGGTTGGCTCGGCAGTCGGCACGCTGCTTTTCTCTCGCTGCCTTGCCCTTGCCTCCCCGCAGCAACCAGCCCGCCCGTGTGCCCCGGGCGTGTGTCTCTTTGTTGTTCTTTGTTGGCTGTGTGCGTCCGTGCGTGTGGCCTGGCGCGTGCGCGGCCGCTGGATTATATGCTGTGCGTCCCGCGCGTGAGCCGTGCTGCCACTGTGGCCGCTTTGCGGGATCTCCTCCTGGTATACTCGTGTGGTAGTTTAGCGCAGTGGTGGTGTTCCGGTTGGTCGGACGGGTTGCTTGTCGTGCCGAACGGGATGGGTGCGGTGTGGGTTAAGTAAGAATAATTGTGTGCGTGTTCCGGTTGGAGCGAATGAAACGTAGCAAGGAGCCAAGGACAACAAGTGTGCACGTAGGCTAATTTGCCTTGCTGATTGTACATCGTTTAACGGGGTGGTAGCTTGAGAAAAACAGAGTGTTTTCATGATGAGAACCAACCAATGCTTGTACGGCTAGGAGGGCAGTGGTACCTTCAGCCCATCATCGGAGATCAAAGTCACATGGTGCCTTGTCGACGCGGATTATTCTTTCAATGGGAAGGCTACATTTACATCGGTATTGGGGTGTCCGTTGTGATTTTGTCAATTTTCAAGATCCATGAGGTGCCATATTGTCTTTCTCTTATGTGCCCCCTCTTGTACCACTATGTCTCCTCTCTTCTCCATCCTTTTGTTTTCCTGACTCCACAACTGTTGCATGCATCAAATGCTGGTATGCTGATGAGGCATCGATCCGACGGTAGGAGCTTGTCTACCGAGGTCATCGTCGTGTTTGGTACAGATCGTGTCCCTCATCATCCCCCCTCCCCCTTCTTTATTCTTTCTGGTCGACCCCGTTGCGCTTGTCTCCACACAAACGGTAGCTCATATGTTTTCCTTGAGAAATTGTTTTTTTTTCATAACTATGCTACGGTTCATATTTATTCCTCTGTAAACAAATATAATCCTCTGTAAACAAATACAATAGTTTTTTCTCTAAGTCAAGGGATTTTAATCGACCTGAAGGTGGGCGGCACCGCAGAGGCAAAGCCAAACCAAACAAGTTCTTGCTATTCAACCCTTATCGGAAATTTAAGTACTAGTATCAGATTTTTGTTAATTGAAGGCGGAAACGAAATGGGCGGTCAGTGTATGATTACAAGGGTGGAATCGACACAATTATGATGAGGAATGGCCTCCTCCCCTCCTCTCATTGCGTAGCTTTGAATGCTTTTCATGAGTAGATTCGAGCGGCAGCTTGTCCCCATCGCCATCGGCCCGGATTCTTCTGCGCCCATAATCTCCCAAGAGCATCATAGCGTACTCCTGCGTGGCGCCACATTTTTCCCTCGTCCCAAGCTTCGTTAACGCTACCCCTCCTCCTCCTCCGCAGATAAACGGGCAGAATAATGTTGTTAACAGTAACAACAAACAGTGGCTAATGGCCCTGCTTCGGCGAGGTCGATCGATCGGTAGATATAAATCTTCCGAGTGAGCTTTCCATGATGAGGAAAGCAGCGGCAAGTGATTTTATTCGCCGATATATTCGCCATCATGGCAGCCGGCCGGTGGAAGAAGCCGTGACGGTAACTTCCCTGGCTGGCTGGCTCGCCAAAGCGGCGGAGGGGCGGGCGAGCGAGCAGGAGCAATCGATCGCCGCGGCGACGGACGGCCTCCGCCCAGGCGTACAGCTACGCGTTCGTATGCGTACACGCCATCGGCAAATAATCAGTGCTGGCAATGGCAACGACAGGGTCCGTAGGCTGTCTGTATAGAGCGGCAGCAGTGAGTGCTCTGGTGGAGTGGAAACCATCATGGCGGGGGCGGGCGGGCATTTTTCCATCATAATCCACGAATCGCGACGCTAATTAAATCCGTCGGCGTCTCATTATACTCCACCACCATCAGTGCTCACTAGTAGTAGTAGTAGTAGTAGTGCTCATTTGGCGCCGCGATGACGAAAGTAGCTCTCTGCTCCCGAGCTCATTTGAGCTCGGTGAACAGTAAAATCGAAAAAAAATCAAAAACAATTCTAAAAATTCTAAAAAAAAATTCAGAGAAATATTGACAAAATTTCTAAGTGCTTGCAAAAATTTATCATGAAATCACATTCCTGTAAGGCGTGGCAAAAAAAAACAAAATCAGCCTCCAAAATGCTTTTGAAAGCAGCATTTTCAGAGTACCGATTTTGTTTTTTTTGCCACGCCTTCTAAAAATGTGATTTCATGATGAATTTTTGCAAGCACTTAAAACTTTTGTCAATGTTTCTACCAAAAAAATTTGAAAATTTTTGAAAAAAATTCGATTTTTTTTCGATTTTACTGTTCACCCGAGCTCATATGATTCGTATGGCTAGTTGGCTACCAGTGGCGCCGCGTATAGAATGTGCTTGAATTGTTGCAGGGCTGTAAATTTGGTCCTTCTTACTGCAAATTTTACACGGAAGTTTCAGAAGAAACTCACAGCGCAAGAAGTGCCGGTGCAATTTCCACGTAGTTTGACAAGCTGCAGCAAATCAGAGATGCCACTGCATCGCGATATTTTGCAGAAGATGCTGCTGCTGCTGCGGCTGCAGGGAATAAAGCAAAAGTGGGCTTTGCACGTGTGTAAGCAGAGCAGGGGGTGTGCGGATTATCGATCAGCTTCAGCTTCAGCAAGATGTGAATAAACCAGTATGCACGCACGGACGCTCCACCTTTTCTTTCTGTTCACAAACACGGATACACACACTGGTTTGGTTTAGCTTACTACAGGACTTGCTTAACTTAAGCAGCTTGATCCAAAGATTACTTTCCCTAAACCTTTTCCTTTTTTATCGCCGCTTTTTTTGCCCCCCTCTCTGATCTACCACCAGCTTTGGTTGGATGGATGGTAGGGAAAAATCATTGCACCGCTGAAATCTCCCTTTTAATGATTTTCCCGGGAATTTCTCGCTCTGCTTTTCCCCCCTCCTCCCCTGATCAGATGTACCGTCTCATCATCCATGGAGGAGGATGCATGGGATCATTGCGGCCTTGAAGGTTTGCCCCCTCGCTCGTGGTAATAATTAGCGATCAATAATGGTAATACTCCTTTCTTTTCTTTTCTTTCACCACCAGCTAGCTAGTAGAAGCACTTGATGCCCAGACGGAAAGATGGTAAAACCAAGCGAAGAGATCATTGATGTGTTGCCAATATATCCCAGAAAAGACTTGCGCAATGTAACCACGCGATCGATGGCGCAAACCGATCTGATGGAGACGGGCTTGAGCGAGCAGTGGTGGTTACAAAATTCTTCCCAAGCCAAGCAACGGATGATGAACAATCATGGCGGGCAACAAAATCCACTCATGCCCGCTCTAACTTGCACTCCAAATCATCTCATCCGCCTGAATCACTCCTCGGCCGATCCCTCTCTACCCGATCCGAGAAACACAAATTTTATTCAGGTGCGTGTGGTGTGGTGTGGTCTCGATCGACCGGTCGGTTGGCGGCTCCGAATGTGCAGCAGAGAGGTCGTCGTGTGGGACGGGAATGGATTCGGTGGTGGTGGCCACCGGACCGGGCTGGCCGGGACGAATGATGATGATGATTGCTTCGCGTTGCGTCGATCGCATGATCGCATCTAGTAGTATCTCATTCTCCTCCGCGGAAGAAACAAGATGCGTAGTCCAAAAAAACGGGCACCGGATCCTACGACTTTGGTGATCTTCCGCTATATCCATCATTTTTCCACATGTGATGAGTTGGACCGGGCCGGCGTCCGTGACCACGTGAGATCGACCGATCGATCCGTAGATATATGGCCCGTGCACGCCGGCGCCGGCACATCATGGCCTCCCGGAATTCTGAGCCGAGTCTCCGTCGGTCGACCGATGGAGCTGTGATCGATCGATCGATCGATCACTAGCAGCCGCACGTAGGGATGGAACT
>NC_057801.1:733012744-733016632 GCF_018294505.1 Triticum aestivum
TTTTGATTAATCTTTGCTGAAAGATGTCTCTCTAGCGAGCGAGCTCCTGTGTAAAAAGATGGAGCGGCGTCGTGCCGGCTAATGAAGTAATGATGGCGGTGCCGTCACGTCGCGAATAACTGTTGTGTCCCTGGCTCCGTGCGTAGCTGTGACCCACCGGCACCGTCGAAACAGCGATCTTTAAAGCTGATGGCCCAGCGGCTGTGGACGGCGGGATCGACGGGCGGGGCGAGCCGAGGCTGAAGGCGGACTGATGTGCGTCGCAGCTAGCTGAAGGCGCCAGGCGAACGAGAGAGCCTTTTCGTCCGGCAAAGATCCCGACGACGGCGATGACCGAGCGATCGACCGGAGAGGAGAGACGGACGGCCGTGACGAGGAGACAGGAACATGTACCGTAGGAGGAGACGGCCGGTGGGTTTTCGGCCATGATTCCATGGCGATGACGCGCTTTGTCAAGGGTGCATCATATGCCCGGTGATCGATTGCCCGTCCAAAGGATGAAAGGAAAGGAATCCTTCGTCCTGCGTCCTTCGTTCAGCTACTAACCTTTGCCTTTGCGCGCGCCACGGTCAAGCACACCACTGATGACTGTGTGTCACCTATCCCATTTCATTTCATCCCACACACCACACCACACCACTCTAATGACTGTCACCTTCGTCGATACTTTTCTTCCCCTCCTCCAGCACTCATTCCCAATAGGTCACCTTCGTTAGTATACGTACTAATTAGCTGTGTTTTTCCTCCTTGCCCTCGCCATACCAATCCCTGTCTGTCACCTTCTTCCCCTTTTTTTTTCCCATGTGCGATGTCTAAATCTGCTGTCTGGTTGATCGGGACATCTGCTATTTGGATCCCAGTACTTAAAATCCGGTAAAATGATTCATGGGGCAACGGCTGATGGTGCAGCCTGTGCATGGGACAACGGCTGCAGGGCCGGTGTGCGGCCAGGCGTGGCAGCGGAGGTTGGCGGAGGCCGCGGATCCGGCGGGTCCAGCGCGTTTGAGAGGTGCGGCGGCTGCTGCGCCACGAGGTGGAGCCGGTGAACGTCGACCGGAGGATTGTGTGATGTGCAGTGCTTCGGATCTTTTCGGATTCGGAGGTGTTGAGGAGCTCCGGGCGAAAGTCCAGCACTGACTTTGGGTTGGCGCCAGCAACAGCGGCGCCATGGTCATGGTGTCGTTCTCCTTCTCGAAGGTGTTGCTGTGGAACTCCATTACACGACTTTCCGGGAGAAATCTCTAGTTTCAGATGGTCGAAGCGGGCGATGCGGCAGCTACGTCGTTTACTTCTTTGAGGCAATGCCTTGGAGAGTCGGCATATTGCGGTTTGCACGAATCTTTTCGTCGGCGGGGACAGTGGACGTCGGGGCGGCAGCTTCGGGTAATTTTTTTATTGTGTGCCGAGATGGCGATCTCGGGAACAATGCGAGTGGCAGCTCTATGAGGCGGGGCTCTATCTCGGCATTGGTTGGGTGGCATCCTTGTCCCGCTTGGGCGGTGAGGGTGTTGGCTCGGTCGATGCGCCCCAGAGGGGGCGGTCTGACTTTATGTCGGGGCGGCGGCCCCAGATGTGGTACGATATTAGTGGTCTGCGAGCGGTTGGCCTGAGCAGCGTGGGTTGCGGGCAGCTGGGTTGTGCGGCTTGATGTATACTACGCAACATTATCCTTGTAGACTCGTGTTGGGCCTCAAAGCGCAGAGTTTTGTAGGACAGTAACATTTTTTCTTCAAGTGGATGACCTACGGTTTATCAATCCGTGGAAGGCGTATGATGAAGATGAGATCTCTCAAACAACCCAACCAAATAACAAAGACCTCTTGTGTCCTCAGCACACCAAATACAATGGTAATTTGTATAGGTGCACTAGTTCGGCGAAGAGATTGTGATACAAGTGTAGTAATGATGGTAGATATTGATTTTTATAATAAGAACAATGAAAAACAGTAAGGTAGCAATTGATAAAATGGAGCACAAACGGTATTGCAATGCTTGAAAATGAGGCATATGGTCCGTACTTTTGCTAGTGCAATCTCTCAACAATGCTAATCTAATTGGATCATATAACCATCCCTCAAAGTGCAATAAAGAATCACTCCAAAGTTCCTATCTAGCGAAGAACATAAGAAGAAATTATTTGTAGGGTTTCAAACCACCTTAAAGTTATTCTTTTCGTTCGATCTATTCAAGAGTTCGTACTAAAATAACGCAAAGTTATTTTCTTCATTCAATCTATCCAAGAGTTCGTACTAAAATACACTATATGATACGCATCAACCAACTCTAATGTCACATAGATACTCTAATGTCACCACAAGTATCCATGAGTTAATTATACGATACGCATCAAACAATTTTAGATTCATAATACTCGATCCAACACAAAGAACCTCAAAGAGTGCCCCAAGATTTCTACCGGAGATACAAGCATGAAAACGTGCATCAGCCCCTATGCATAGATTACCCCAATGTCACCTCGGGAATCCACGAGTTGAGTGCCAAAGCATATATCAAGTGAATCAATATAATACCCCATTGTCACCATGGGTATTCATATGCAAAGAATATGTCAAGTGCTCTCAAATCCATAAAAGTATTCAATCCGATAAAACAAAATCTCAAAGGAAAAACTCAATTCATCACAACAAGATAGAGAGGAAGAAACACCATATGATCCAACTATATTAACAAAACCCGCGATACATAAGATCATGTCATCTCAAGAACACGAGAGAGAGAGAGAGATTAAACACATAGCTACTGGTGCAAACCCTTAGCCCCGAGGGTGGACTACTCACTCCTCATCATGGTGGCCGCCGGGATGATGAAGATGGCCACCGGTGATGATTTCTCCCTCCGACGGAGTGCCGAAACGGGGTTTAGATTAGATTTTTGTGGCTACAGAGGCTTGCAACGACAAAACTTCTCATCTATCGACTCTTTTAGGGTTTTTAGAATATTTGGGATTTTATAGGGCGAGGAGGCGGTGCGGGAGGCCACCGAGGTGGGCACAACCCTCCTGGGCGTGCCTGGGCCCCAAGGCGCGCCCTGGTGGGTTGTGCTCCCCTCGGAGCTCCCCTCTGGTACTTCTTTGGCCCGCTGGGTGTCTTCTGGTCCGGAAAAAATCTCCAAAAAGTTTCGCTGCGTTTGGACTCCGTTTGGTATTGATTTTCTACAATGTAAAAAACAAGCAAAAAAAAATAACTGGCATTGGGCACTATGTCAATAGGTTAGTCCCAAAAAATGATATAAAGTTGATATAAAATAATTGTAAAACATCCAAGAATGATAATATAACAGCATGAATACATCACAAATTATAGATACGTTGGAGACGTATCAGCATCCCCAAGCTTAATTCCTACTCGTCCTCGAGTAGGTAAATGATAAAAGAAATAATTTATGAAGTGTGAATGCTAACAAATTGCATAAGTTTGATCAATGATAATTTCAATTACTTTTCATAACATCATAATAACAATTCTTTCTCATAAAACTTCTCGTGTCAAAGTAGCAACCAATTCAGATGTTAAGGTTCAAATAATGAATTCTCTTGAAACACAACAACCTATATTCTCAGTCGCCAAACAATTGCAATTCAACTTATTCAACAGAGTCTAAGTAAGAGCTCCACATACTCAATCATCATATAGTGTTTCATGATTGCTAGTACTTAAAACATATTCCTAAAAAAATGGCATCCATCGAACACAGAGAAAGATAGGGGCTTAATATTTCGCCTCCCAACTCATTTATCATAGAGATAATGGTCAACAATAATAAATCATGATCAAATATATTTGATTGGTCATATGTGCCTAGATATTTTCCCACCACATGATGCTTGCCAACTAAAGAATAATTGAGGTTGAAATGAGAATTTGTACT
>NC_057801.1:733016897-733044075 GCF_018294505.1 Triticum aestivum
ACTCTTAATGTAAAGGAACGTCATGTTATATTGCCCCTTATGATAACAACCTTTATTATGCAGTCCGTCGCTTTTATTACTTTGCCATCACAAGTTCGTACAACGCTCAATTTTCCCTTACAATAAAAGATCAAACATATTTAGGAGCAATTTTTATTGAGTTATGCACCGATGACAACTTACTTGAAGGATCTTATTCAATCCATAGGTAGGTATGATGATAAAACAAGAAACTAAAAGATTCAATTGCAATATTTAAAGATATACCTTCAAGCACTAACCTCCCCGACAACGGCGCCAGAAAAGAGCTTGATGTCTACTACACAACTTTATCCTTGTAGACTCGTGTTGGGGCTCCAAGCGTAGAGTTTTGTAAGACAGTAGCAATTTTCCCTCAATTGGATGATCTAAGGTTTATCAATCCTTGGGAGGCGTAGCATGAAGATGGTCTCTCTCAAACAACCCTGCAACCAAATAACAAAGAGTCTCTTGTGTCCGCAACACACCAAATACAATGGTAGTTTGTATAGGTGCACTAGTTCGGTGAAGCGATGGTGGTACAAGTGTAGTAATGATGGTAGATATTGATTCTTGTAATAAGAACAATAAAAACAGCAAGGTAGCAATTGATAAAACAGAGCACAAACCTAGGGTCCGTACTTTCGCTAGTGGAATCTCTCAACAATGCTAATCTAATTGATCATATAACCACCCCTCAAAGTGCGATGAAGAATCACTCCAAAGTTCCTACCTAGCTAAGAACATAAGAATAAATTGTTTGTAGGGTATGAAACCACCTTAAAGTTATTCTTTCTGTTTGATCTATTCAAGAGTTCGTACTAAAATAACACAAAATTATTCTTTCTGTTCGATCTATCCAAGAGTTTGTACCAAAATAACACCATATGATACGCATCAACCAACTCTAATGTCACCTAGATACTCCAATGTCACCACAAGTATCCATGGATTAATTATACGATACACATCAAACAATTTCATATTCATAATACTCGATCCAACACAAAGAACCTCAAAGAGTGCCCCAAGATTTCTACCGGGAGATACAAGGACAAAAATTGTGCATCAACTCCTATGCATAGATTAGCCCAATGTCACCTCAGGAATCCGCGAGTTGAGTGTGAAAACATATATCAAGTGAATCAATATAATACCCCATTGTGACCACGGGTATTCATATGCAAAACATATGCCAAGTGCTATCAAATCCATAAAAGTATTCAATCCAATAAAACAAAATCTCAAAGGGAAAACTCAATTCATCACAACAAGATAGAGATGGAGAAACACCATATAATCCAACTATATTAACAAAGCACGCGATACATCAAGATCGTGCCATCTCAAGAACACAAGAGAGAGAGAGAGAGAGAGATTAAACACATAGCTACTAGTACAAACCCTCAGCCCCGAGGGTGGACTACTCCCTCCTCATCATGGTGGCCACCGGGATGATGAAGATGGCCACCGGTGATGATTTCCCCCTCCGACGGAGTGCCGGAATGGGGTCTAGATTGGTTTTTCATGGCTACAGAGGCTTGCGGTGCCGGAACTTATGATCTATTGACTCCTTTAAGGTTTTCAAAATATTTGGGATTTTGTAGGGCGAAGAGGCGGTGCGAGAGGCCACTAAGGTGGGCACAACCCACCTGGGCACGCCTGGGCCCCCAGGCGTGCCCTGGTGGGTTGTGCTGCTCTCGGGGCTTTCTTCTGCTTCTTCTTTGGCCAACCGGGTGTCTTCTCGTCCAGAAAAAATCTCCAAAAAGTTTCGCTGCGTTTGGACTCCATTTGGTATTGATTTTATGCAATGCAAAAAACAAGCAAAAAAACAGTAACTAGCACTGGGCACTATGTCAATAGGTTAGTCCCAAAAAATGATATAAAGTTGCTATAAAATAATTGTAAAACATCCTAGAATGATAATATAACAACATGAATACTTCACAAATTATAGATACATTGGAGACGTATCACGGCGTTGCTGCTCAAGGGGAGCGGTGGTATGTTGGGGCGGCGGCCCCGGAAGGCGGTGCTGGTGGAGTGTGTTGGGCGCGATGGAGCGGTGGATGTCGGGGCGGCGGCCTGAGAGGATCACTATGGCGGCCAGCCTTCTGTGGCAGCGATGATGGTGGGAGAGATGTCGGAGACGCGGCAATGGTTGCGGTAGTCGGCTCTTCTTCGGTGTGTTAGCGGTATTGCCTCGGTTTGTTTATTGTTGTGGAGTCGAAGCTGCGGTGGTAGGGCCCTGTGGTATATGATGACTGGTAGCAAGTGGCTCGTTTGACGATCTTCCAAGGCGCCAGCTTTCGCCTGGTTTTGTTTTTCTGAGTTCTTCGTCAGAGTCGGAGTTGCGTTGTCTGGCAGCAGGTCGACATGTTGTCGATGAGGGTGGGATTTGCCCTGTGTGTGTCAGTCTTTGGGAGTGGGTTTGGTCCTTGTTGTTCCAGTTTTTGCCCGGCTTTCCGTAATTAACTGGGAAATTCTCTTATGCTTAATTAATAGATGAGGCAATCTTTGCCTCTTTTTTGAAAAAAGGCTGGCATGCCTCCGGTGCTCTGCCGAAGCTGTTTGTTTTCTGGTGCTGCTCGGCCCACGCGTTACGGAATCCCACTTCAACGAAACTGAGTGGCAACGTCTTCGTTGCATGTGATGGCAGGGCTCAACGTCCGATGTCTTGTGGTTCGGTGCCGGCTCGTGCCATGGGACACTTTGTTTGGCAGCCGTAAGATTGACAGCGAAAGCCATGCTTTTCATTTCTGGGTCGACGATGGCAACTGATACGTCTCCAACGTATCTATAATTTATGAAGTATTCATGCTGTTACATTATCATTCTTGGATGTTTTACAATAATTTTATAGCAACTTCATATCATTTTTGGGGACTAACCTATTGACCCAGTGCCCAGTGGTAGTTGCTATTTTTTGCTTGTTTTTTACATTGTAGGAAATCAATATCAAACAGAGTCCAAACACCGTGAAACTTTTTGTGATTTTTTTATGGACCAGAAGACATCCAATGGGCCAGAGCAGCACCTGGGGGGTACCTCGAGGGGGGCACAACCCACCAGGGCGTGCCCCGGTGGGTTCTACCCACCTAGATGGCCTCCCGCACCGCCTCTTCGCCCTATAAATCATCAAATATTCCAAAAACCCTCGGGGAGACCCTATGTAGGATCGAAAGTATGTCTAGAGGGGGGGTGATTAGACTACTTGACCAAATAAAAGTCTAATCTTTTCCCAATTTTAGTTCTTGGCAGATTTTAGCAACTTAGCACAAGTCAAGCAATCAAAATACAATTCAAGCAAGTATGCAAAGAGTATATGAGCAGCGGAAAGTAAAGCATGCAACTTGCAAGAAAGTAAATGGGAGGAGTTTGGAGGGAGCAAACGCAATGTTGACACGGAGATTTTTGGCGTGGTTCCAATAGGTGGTGCTATCGTACATCCACTTTGATGGAGACTTCAACCCACGAAGGGTAACAACTGCGCAAGTCCACGGAGGGCTCCACCCACGAAGGGTCCATGAAGAAGCAACCTTGTTTATCCCACCATGGCCATCGCCCACAAAGGACTTGCCTCAGTAGGGTAGATCTTCACGAAGTAGGTGATCTCCTTGTACGTACAAACTCCTTGGTTCAACTCCATAATCTTGACGGAGGCTCCTGATACGTCTCCAACGTATCTATAATTTTTGATTGTTCCATGCTATTATATTACCTGTTTTGGATGTTTATGGGCTTTATTTTACACATTATTATCATTTTTGGGACTAACCTACTAACCGGAGGCCTAGCCCGTATTGCTGTTTTTTTTGCCTATTTCAGTATTTCAAAGAAAAGAAATATCAAACAAGTCCAAACGGAATGAAACCTTCGGAAGCGTGATTTTTGGAACGAACATGATTCAGAGGACTTGGAGTGCAAGTCAAGAAGCAGCTGAGGCGGCCACGAGAGGGTAGGGCGCCCACCTATAGGGTGTGCCCCCTGTCTCGTGAGCCCCTCGGGCGGCCACCGACGTACTTCTTCCTCCTATATAAGCCTACATACCCCAAAAACATCCAGGGAGCCACCAAAGAAATATTTCCGCCACCGTAACCTTCTGCATCCGCGAGATCCCATCTTGGAGCCGTCGTCGGTGTTCTGCCGGAGGGGGATTCCACCATGGAGGGCTTCTACATCAACACCATAGCCCTTCCGATGAGTTGTGAGTAGTTTACCACAGACCTTCGGGTCCATAGTTATTAGCTAGATGGCTTTTTCTCTCTTTTTGGATCTCAATACAATGTTATCCCCCTTTCTTGTGGAGATCTATTCGATGTAATCTCTTTTTGCGGTGTGTTTGTCGAGATCCGATGAATTGTGGGTTTATGATCAAGTTTATCTATGGATAATAATTGAATCTTCTCTGAATTCTTTTATATGATTGAGTTATCTTTGCAAGTCTCTTCGAATTATCGGTTTGGTTTGGACTACTAGATTGATCTTTCTTGCCATGGGAGAAGTGCTTAGCTTTGGGTTCAATCTTGCGGTGTTCTTACCCAGTGACAGAAAGGGTTGGAAGACACGTATTGTATTGTTGCCATCGAGGATAAAAAAGATGGGATTTATATCATATTGCTTGAGTTTATCCCTCTACATCATGTCATCTTGCTTAATGTGTTACTCTATTCTTATGAACTTAATACTCTAGATGCATGCTGGATAGCGGTCGATGTGTGGAGTAATAGTAGTAGATGCAGGCAGGAGTCGGTCTACTTGTTGCGGACGTGATGCCTATATACATGATCATGCCTAGATAATCTCATAATTATTCGCTTTTCTATCAATTGCTCGACAGTAATTTGTTCACCCACCGTAATACTCATGTTATCTTGAGAGAAGCCTCTAGTGAAATCTATGGCCCCCGAGTCTATCTCTTATCATATTTGCTTCCAGTCTACTTTTATTTGCATCTTTATTTTCTGCATCTATATTATAAAATACCAAAAATATATTTATCTTATCATATTATCTCTATCAGATCTCACTTTCGCAAGTGGCCGTGAAGGGATTGACAACCCCTTTATCGCATTGGTTGCGAGTTCTTTGTTTGTTTGTGTAGGTGCGTGGGACTTGTGAGGAGCCTCCTACTGGATTGATACCTTGGTTCTCAAAAACTAAGGGAAATATTTACGCTACTATTGTTGCATCACCCTTTCCTCTTCAAGGAAAACCAACGCAAGCTCAAGACATAGAAAGAAGGATTTCTTGCGCCGTTGCCGGGGAGGTCTTCGCTCAAGTCAAGACATACCAAGTACCCATCAAAAACTTATCTCCCTCGCATTTACATTATTTTCCATTTGCCTCTCATTTTCCTCTCCCCCACTTCACCCTTGCCGTTTTATTCGACCTCTCTTTCCCAATCTCCTTCTCCCTTTCGTTTGCCTTTTCCGTTTGCTCGTGTGTTAGAAAATTTACCTTGTCATTATGGCTAGTCCTCTATCCTTGTTATTACTCTCGAACATGAAATTCTCAATTTTAAGCAAGGGGAGGGAGAAAATTTAAAAGATGCTTGGCATAGAATTTGCAATGCTCAAAATAAATCTACTAGGAAGCTTTCTACTTCCGTTCTTATTCGCAATTTTTATGTAGGCATTACTCCTTGGAATAGATGTGTTCTTGATACCGTTGCCGGAGGGGATTTCTTGAATAGCCACACGTTTGAAGCCTATAATACTATGTTAGATTTGTTTGGCCCACCACCTCTTTTGGTTAACGGAACTGTTTTAACTTTGGAACATGTTATGCAACGACTTGAGATCATTGAAAATAAAATTGCCACTGTTGAGTTAATTGAGAATTTGGATAAAAAGATTCATAATAAAATTACCCAATACGGATCTAGGGTTGGAGTTACTTTGACAAATCTTAAAGAGAAAGAACCTATAGTTAATGAAAAAATAGATCTAGATTCTGCAAGAATCGGTAAACTTGAGGATATCATAACTAACTTAGGTTCCGCGTTTTCTTCCACGAAAAACACTCCAAAACCCACTACCAAAACTGCTAAGTTTATTTATGTTCCTAAAAATAAGGGTGAATCTTCTAGTAAGGGAGATGCGGATCTCAAATCCATAAGTGTTCATCCCAATTGTCTCTCTATCGTTAAGGAACCTTTTGCTACAAATGAATTTCTTGAATTTTTGCCTAAAGTTTAATCATTGCTAAAAAGGGAGAAACCCCTAAAGATTATGAGTGATCTATTGATTAACCAAGTGTCAAAGATGGCACTACTTAGATCTATCTTCGCTTTTATGCCTAGCTAGGGGCGTTAAACGATAGCGCTAGTTGGGTGGCAACCCAATTTTATTTATGTTCTTTGTTTTTGTTCCTGTTTAGTGATAAATTTTGCTTCTACTTTCTGTTTAGATGTGTTTTAATCTTTTAATTAGTGTTTGTGCCAAGTAGAACCTATAGGATAACCTATGATGATAGTTGATTTGATTCTGCTGAAAAACAGAAACTTTGCGCTCACGAGAAAAAAATCAATAAATCACAGGAACGAGCTTTTGCATTGATTCTTTTTGATGCTGATCAATAACCAAATTTTTTAGAACTTCCTATTTTGTTAGGATTTTTAAGGTTCCAGAAGTTTGCGTTAGTTATAGATTTCTACAAACTGTTCTGTTTTTGACAGATTCTGCCTTTCGTGTGTTGTTTGCTTGATGCATCTATGGCTAGTATGTAAGGGTATGAACCATAGAGAACTTGGAATACAGTAGGTTTAACACCAAAATAAATAAATAATGAGTTCATTACAGTACCTTATGTGGTGGTTTTGTTTTCTTTCACTAACGGAGCTTATAAGATTTCCTATTGAGTTTTGTGTTGTGAAGTTTTCAAGTTTTGGGTAAAGCTTTTATGGACTATGGAATAAAGGGTGGCAAAGAGTCTAAGCTTGGGGATGCACATGTAACCCCAATATATTCAAGGATATCCAAAATCCTAAGCTTGTGGATGCCCCGGGAAGGCATCCCCTCTTTCGTCTTCGTTCATTGGTAACTTTACTTGGAGCTATATTTTTATTCGCCACATGATATGTGTTTTGCTTGGAGCGTCGTGTATTATATTATTCTTTGCTTTTTAGTTTACCACAGTCATCCTTGCTGTACACACCTTTTGGGAGAAGCCTATTTGATTAGAATTTATTAGAATATGCTATGTGCTTCGCTTATATCTTTTGAGCTTGATAGTTTTTGCTCTAGTACTTCACTTATATCTTTTAGAGCATGGCGGTGGATTAATTTTGAAGAAATTTCTAGTCTCTCTTGCTTCACTTATATTATTTTGAGAGTCTCTTAGAACAGCATGGTATTTGCTTTGGTTATGAATTTGGTCCTAGAATGATGAGCATCCAAGTTGGGTATAATACAAATTATCATAGAAAGTGAATTGGATGCTAGGATCAATTTGATGCTTGATAATTGTTTTGAGATATAAAGGTCGTAATGTTAGGGTCATGCTAGTGGATAATTATGAAATTGAGAAATACTTTTGTTGAAGTTGGCAAGTCCCGTAGCATGCACGTATGGTAAAAGTTGTGTGACAAATTTGTTGCATGAGGTGCTCTTTTGAGTGTCTTCCTTATGAGTGGCAGTCGGGGACGGGCGATGGATTTTTCCTACCAATCTATCCCTCTTGGGGCATGCCTAGTAGTACTTTTCTTCGAGGGCTAAGTAGACTTTTGCAATAAGTATATGAGTTCTTTATGACTAATGTGAGTCCATGGATAGACGCACACTCATCCTTCCATTTTGCTAGCTTCTATTTTACCGTGCAACTTTCGCCGGTAGCATAAACCCATTATTTACCTTCCTCAAAACAGCCACCATACCTACCTATATGGCATTTCCATAGCCATTCCGACATATATTGCCATGCAACTTTCAACCGTTCCGTTTATTATGACACATTTCATCATTGTCATATTGCTCTTTGGATGATCATGTAGTTGACATCGTATTTGTGGCAAGGCCACCTTCATAATTTTCATATATGTCACTCTTGATTCATTGCATATCCCGGTACACCGCCGGAGGCATTCATATAGAGTCATATTTTGTTCTAGCTTTGAGTTGTAATTCTTGAGTTGTAAATCCATAAAAGTGTGATGATCTTCATTATTAGAGCATTGTCCCAGTGAGGAAAGGATGATGAAGACTATCCCCCACAAGTCAGGATGGGACTTCGAACTTTATAAAAATAAAAGAGGCCAAAGAAGCCCACAAAAAAAAGAAAAAAAAGAGAAAGAAAAAAAATAAAAAAATGAGAGAAAAAGAGAGAAGGGACAATTTCTACTATCTCTTTTTCCACACTTGTGCTTCAAAAATAGCACCATGATCTTCATGATAGAGAGTCTCGTATGTTGTCACTTTCATATACTAGTGGGAATTTTTCATTATAGAACTTGGCTTGTATATTCCAATGATGGGCTTCCTCAAAATGCCCTAGGTCTTCATGAGCAAGCAAGTTGGATGCACACCCACTTAGTTTCTTTTTTTGAGCTTTCATATATTTATAGCTCTAGTGCATCCGTTGCATGGAAATCCCTACTCACTCACATTGATATCTATTGATGGGCATTTCCATAGCCCGTTGATACGCCTAGTTGATGTGAGACTATCTTCTCCCACTTTTTTCCTCACAACCACCACAATAGACCACCATAGTGCTATGTCCATGGCTTGCGCTCATGTATTGCATAAGAGTTGAAAAAGCTGAAGCGCGTTAAAAAGTATGAACCAATTGCTCGGCTCGTCATCGGGGTTGTGCATGATGGGAGTATTTTGTGTAATGAAAATGAAGCATGGCCTAACTATATGATTTTGTAGGGATAAGCTTTCTTTGGCTATGTTATTTTGATAGGACATGATTAGTTGTTAGTATGCTTTGAAGCATTATTATTTTTATGTTTTATAAGCTTTTATCTTGAGTCATTTGGATCTGAACATTCATGCCACAATAAAGAAAATTACATTGAGAATTATGCTAGGTAGCATTCCACATCAAAAATTCTGTTTTTATCATTTACCTACTCGAGGACGAGCAGGAATTAAGCTTGGGGATGCTTGATACGTCTCCAACGTATCTATAATTTTTTATTGTTCCATGCTATTATATTACCTATTTTGGATGTTTATGGGCTTTATTTTACACATTATTATCATTTTTGGGACTAACCTACTAACCGGAGGCCGAGCCCGTATTGCTGTTTTTTTGCCTATTTCAGTATTTCGAAGAAAAGGAATATCAAACGGAATGAAACCTTCGGAAGCGTGATTTTTGGAACGAACGTGATCTAGAAGACTTGGAGTGCAAGTCAAGAAGCAGCCGAGGCGGCCACGAGAGGGTAGGGCGCCCCCTCCCCCCTATAGGGCATGCCCCCTGTCTCGTGGCCCCCTCGGGCGGCCACTGATGTCTACTACACAACCTTCTTCTTGTAGACGTTGTTGGGCCTGCAAGTGCACAGGTTTGTAGGATAGTAGCAAATTTCCCTCAAGTGGATGACCTAAGGTTTATCAATCCGTAGGAGGCGTAGGATGAAGATGGTCTCTCTCAAACAACCCTGCAACCAAATAACAAAGAGTCTCTTGTGTCCCCAACACACCCAATACAATGGTAAATTGTATAGGTGCACTAGTTCGGCGAAGAGATAGTGATACAAGTGCAAAATAGATGGTAGATAAAGGTTTTTGTAATCTGGAATAATAAAAACAGCAAGGTAGCGAGCGGTAAAAGTGAGCGTAAACGGTATTGCAATGATAGGAAACAAGGCCTAGGGTTCATACTTTCACTAGTGCAAGTTCTCTCAACAATAATAACATAGATAGATCATATAACAAGCCCTCAACATGCAACAAAGAGTCACTCCAAAGCCACTAATAGCGGAGAACAAACATAGAGATTATTGTAGGGTACGAAACCACCTCAAAGTTATTCTTTTGGATCGATCTATAAAAGAGTTCATACTAGAATAACACCTTAAGACACAAATCAACCAAAACCCTAATGTCACCTAGATACTCCATTGTCACTTCAAGTATCCGTGGGCATGATTATATGATATGCGTCACACAATCTCAGATTCATCCAACCAACATAAAAGTACTTCAAAGAGTGCCCCAAAGCTACTACCGGAGAGTCAAGAACGTGTGCCAACCGCTATGCATAGGTTCCCAATGTCACGAAACCCGCAAGTTGATCACCAAAACATACATCAAGTGGATCACAAGACATACATCAAGTGTTCTCATAAAAGACTCAATCCGATAAGATAACTTCAAAGGGGAAACTCAATTCATCACAAGAGAGTAGAGGGGGAGAAACATCATAAGATCCAACTACAACAGCAAAGCTCGGGATACATCAAGATCGTGCCATAGAGGAACACGAGAGAGAACACGAGAGAGAGAGAGAGATCAAACACATAGCTACTGGTACATACCCTCAGCCCCGAGGGTGAACTACTCCCTCCTCGTCATGGATAGCGCCGGGATGATGAAGATGGCCTCCGGTGATGGGTTCCCCCTCCGGCAGGGTGCCGGAACAGGGTCCCGATTGGTTCTTGGTGGCTCTGGAGGCTTGCGGTGGCGGAACTCCCGATCTAGGTTCTGTTCTGGAAGTTTTAGGGTACAAGAGTATATATGGGTGTAGGGGGTACGTCGGAGGAGCTACGGGAGCACCACAAGGCAGGGGGGCCCTCCCAAGGGGGCACCCCCACCCTCATGAGCACCTCCCGTATCTCCTGACGTGCACTCTAAGTCCATCGGGCGGCTTTCCTTCCAAAAATAACTTCTCTAGTTGATTTCGTTCCGTTTTGACTCCGTCTGATATTCCTTTTCCTCGAAACACTGAAATAGGCATAAAACAACAAATCTGGGTTGGGCCTCCGGTTAATAGGTTAGTCCCAAAAATAATATAAAAGTGGATAATAAAGCCCAATATTGCCTAAAACAGTAGATAAAGTAGCATGGAGCAATCAAAAATTATAGATATGTTGGAGACGTACCAGCCACCGACGTACTTCTTCCTCCTATATAAGCCTACATACCCCAAAAACATCCAGGGAGCCACCAAAGAAATATTTCCGCCACCGTAACCTTCTGCATCCGCGAGATCCCATCTTGGAGCCATCGTCGGCGTTCTGCCAGAGGGGGATTCCACCACGGAGGGCTTCTACATCAACACCATAGCCCTTCCGATGAGTTGTGAGTAGTTTACCACAGACCTTCGGGTCCATAGTTATTAGCTAGATGGCTTCTTCTCTCTTTTTGGATCTCAATACAATGTTCTCCCCCTCTCTTGTGGAGATCTATTCGATGTAATCTCTTTTTGCGATGTGTTTGTCGAGATCCGATGAATTGTGGGTTTATGATCAAGTTTATCTATGGATAATAATTGAATCTTCTCTGAATTCTTTTATATGATTGAGTTATCTTTGCAAGTCTCTTCGAATTATCGGATTGGTTTGGCCTACTAGATTGATCTTTCTTGCCATGGGAGAAGTGCTTAGCTTTGGGTTCAATCTTGCGATGTTCTTACCCAGTGACAGAAAGGGTTGCAAGACACGTATTGTATTGTTGCCATCGAGGATAAAAAGATGGGGTTTATATCATATTGCTTGAGTTTATCCCTCTACATCATGTCATCTTGCTTAATGTGTTACTCTGTTCTTATGAACTTAATACTCTAGATGCATGCTGGATAGCGGTCGATGTGTGGAGTAATAGTAGTAGATGCAGGTAGGAGTCGGTCTACTTGTTGCGGACGTGATGCCTATATACATGATCATGCCTAGATAATCTCATAATTATTCGCTTTTCTATCAATTGCTCGACAGTAATTTGTTCACCCACCGTAATAATTATGCTATCTTGAGAGAAGCCTCTAGTGAAACCTATGCCCCCCAGGTCTATCTCTTATCATATTTGCTTCCAATCTACTTTTATTTGCATCTTTATTTTCTGCATCTATATTATAAAATACCAAAAATATATTTATCTTATCATAGTATCTCTATCAGATCTCACTTTCGCAAGTGGTCGTGAAGGGATTGACAACCCCTTTATCGCATTGGTTGCGAGTTCTTTGTTTGTTTGTGTAGGTGCATGGGACTTGTGAGGAGCCTCCTACTGGATTGATACCTTGGTTCTCAAAAACTAAGGGAAATACTTACGCTACTATTGCTGCATCACCCTTTCCTCTTCAAGGAAAACCAATGCAATCTCAAGACGTAGCAGCTCCCAAGTGACACCTAACCAATCTAGGAGACACCACCCTCCAAAAGGTAATAGATGGTCTGTTGTTGATGAACTCCTTGCTATTGTGCTTCAAATGATAGTCTCCCCAATACTCAACTCTCTCTCATAGGATTGGATTTGGTGGAAAGATGATTTGAGTGGAAAGCAACTTGGGGAAGGCTAGAGATCAAGATTCATATGGTTGGATTGGAATATCTTGGCCTCAACACATGAGTAGGTGGTTCTCTCTCAGAAAATGAATGCTGGAAGTGTAGGCATGTTCTGATGGCTTTCCTCACGAATGAGGAGAGGGTGGAGGGGTATATATAGCCTCCACACAATTTACCAAACTCGGTGGGACCAAATCATAAAACTTGGTCAGACCAATTTAGTTCATAATGTGACCGTTAGGCATTTCGGTGGGACCGACATGTCAACTCGGTGGGACCGATATCATTGGGATTAGGGCGTATCGTAGTCTCGGTTTGACCGATTACACAAACTTGGTGGGACCGACTTTGGTAATAAGCTAACCAGAGAGTTGGTCAGGCAAACTCGGTGGGATCGATTCGCTTATCTCGGTGAGACCGAAATGTTACGAAAAGGAAACAGGGAGTTTGCATTGCGAACTCGGTGGGACCGATCGCTCATCTCGGTTAGACCGAAACGTTACGAAGGGAAACAGAGAGTTTGTAATCCCATCTCGGTGAGACCGAGATCCCTATCAGTGAGACCAAAGTGACGGAGGTTTCTGGTAGTGGCTATGTCAAATGAACTCGGTGGCACCGGATAGATCAAATCGGTGGGGCCGAGTTTGACTTTTGGTTTGGGACATATGTGGATATGAGAAAGTGGTTGAGGGTATTTGGAGCATATCACTAAGCATTTTGAGCAAGCAAGCCATTAGCAACACCTCATCGCCTATTAATAGTATTGGCTTTCCTATGGACTCAATGTGATCTTGGATCACTAAAAGTAAAATGTAGTGTCTTGAGCTTTTAGAGCTTGAGCTAATCCTTTGTCGTTAGCATTTTGAGGGGTCCACATTCCTGCCATGCCATGCCAATCTTTGAACTTTCCTGAAATATTCATCTTGTAATAGCATTAGTTCAATGAGCTATATGTTGTTAATCATTACCAAAACCACCCAGGGATAGTTGCACTTTCACCCTAGATCAGAAGTTCCGCCACCGCAAGCCTCCGTATCCACGAATAACCAATCTAGACCTCGTTCCGGCACTCCACCGGAGGGGAAGGTCATTACCGGTGGCCATCTTCATCATCCCGGCGGCCACCATGATGAGGAGGGAGTAGTCAACTCTCGGGGCTGAGGGTTTGTACCAGTAACTATGTGTTTAATCTCTCTCTCTCTCTCTCGTGTTCTTGAGATGTCACGATCTTGATGTATCGCGGGCTTTGTTAATATAATCGGATCATATGGTGTTTTCCCCACTCTATCTTGTGATGAATTGAGTTTCCCTTTGAGATTTCATTGTTATCGAATTGAATACTTTTATGGATTTGAGAGCACTTGATATATGTCTTGCATATGAATACCCGTGGTGACAATGGGGTATTATTTTGATTCACTTGATATATGTTTTGGCACTCAACTCGCGGATTCTTGAGGTGACATTGGGGTAATCTATGCATAGGGGTTGATGCACGTTCTTGTCTTTGTTTCTCTGGTAGAAATCTTGGGGCACTCTTTGAGGTTCTTTGTGTTGGATTGAGTATTACAAATCTGAATTTGCTTTGGTGTTAGTTTAGTACGAACTCTTGGATAGATCGCTCGGAAAGAATAGCTTTGAGGTGGTTTCGTACCCTACAAACAATTTATTCTTATGTTCTCCGCTAGATAAGAACTTTTGGATTGATTCTTCATCGCGTTGAGGGATGGTTATGTGATCCAATTATATTAGCATTGTTGAGAAATTGCACTAGCAAAAGTACGGACCCTAGGCCTCATTTTCAATCATTGCAATACTGTTTGTGCTCCATTTTATCAATTGCTACCTTGCTGGTTTTTATTGTTCCTATTACAAAAATCAATATCTACTATCCATATTGCACTTTTATCACCATCTCTTCATTGAACTAGTGCACCTATACAATTTACCATTGTATTTGGTGTGTTGGGGACACAAGAGACTTTTTATTATTTGGTTGCAGGGTTGTTTGAGAGAGACCATCTTCATCCTACGCCTCCCACGGATTAATAAACCTTAGGTCATCCACTTGAGGGAAAATTGCTACTGTCCTACAAAACTCTGCGCTTGGAGGTCCAACACAAGTCTACAAGAACAAGTTGTGTAGTAGACGTCAAGCTCTTTTCTGGCGCCGTTGCCGGGGAGGTGAGTGCATGAAGGTATATCTTTAGATCTTGCAAGTGAATCTTTTAGTTTCTTATTTTTATCACTAGTTTGGTTTATAAAAAGAAAACTACAAATAAATGGAATTGAGGTTGCATCATATTATTCATCTTTATAATGTCTTCCGTGGAAATGATGGAATGGAAAATTGTGCTCAATTGATAGAAGAAGAATTCTATAAAATGTTTGACAAAGCATCTTTGAATGATGAGCATGATTGCAATGTTGCTAGTATAAATTATTTGAATATCCATGATTGTAGTGATATGCAAAGCCATAAGCTTGGGGATGCTATGTTTGATGAAGATGATATTTTTATTCCCCCAAGTTTTGATGTGCAAATTTGTTATAATGGTAGAATGCCTCCTATTTATGATGATTACAATGATGGATGTGGGTTTGGAAGAGTGTCAACTCTAGGTAATGATCCCACTATTTTTGAGGTGTTTAATCTTTTCACAATATTGATGAAAGTGGATTTGAAGAGGTCATGACTTTATTTAGTGATGAATCCACTATTTTGGAAGAGGTTTCAGTTGACTATGATAACAAAGTTTCTATCTATGATGATTATGGTGATGACATGTATGCTATAAAGAATAATGATAACCGTGAAACTGTCATCATGATTTTAATTTTCACTCTCATGATAGTTATTTTGTTGAGTTTGCTCCCACTACTATTGATGAGAAGAAATTTGCTTATGTGGAGAGTAATAAGTTTTCTATGCTTTTGTGTCATGAAAAGAATGCTTTATGTGATGGTTATATGTTGAATTTCTTCATGATGCTACTGGAAATTATTATGGGGGAGGAACTTATGCTTGTAGGAATTGCAATAATATCAAGTTTCCTCTCTATGTGTTGAAAATCTTGAAGTTGTGCTTGTTTTGCCTTCCTATGATAGTTGATTCTTGTTCCCATAAATTGTTTGATCACAAAATCCCTATGCATAGGAAGCGGGTTATACTTAAATGTGCTTCATTATGCTCTCTTTGTGTTTCAATTTTTATCTTTTATGCGAGCATCATTGAAATCATCATGCCTAGCTAAAAGGCATTAAAGAAAAACGCTTGTTGGGAGACAACCCAATACTTTTAACTACTGTTTTTGTGTGTTCTCATGGTTATGCTACTGTAATAATTATATCTTATTGCGTTTGTTTCTATAAAGTGCCAAGTAAAGCCTTTGGGATAGTGTGGATGATAGTTGACTTGAATCTGTGCAAAAACAGAAACTTTTGTACTTAGTCCAGGAATTTTGAAAATTCACTGGAACGTGCTTTTGATCTGAAAATTTTACAGGTGATAGATATACAAATTCTCTATGTTTTCCTAATTGTTTAGAATTTTTGGAGTAGCAGAAGTATGGTTGGAGTACAGATTACTACAGACTATTCTGTTTTTGACAGATTCTGTTTTCAATGCATAGTTTGCTTGTTTCCTAGTTTCTGTGGCTTATATTGCTCAATATAAATATTGGAAATGATATGATACATTAGGAATTTTGTGTAAATAGTTATGAATCTTGTCTTTGACAATACCAAAGTGAAATGGTTTGCTCTTTATCATACTAACCTATCTCATGAAGTTCTGTTAAGTTTTGTGTGATTGAAGTTTTCAAGTTTTGGGTGAGATGTCGATATGAGGAGAATAAGGAGTGGCAAGACCCTAAGCTTGGGGATGACCAAGGCACCCCAAGGTAATATTCAAGGAATATCCAAGCAACTAAGCTTGGGGATGCCCCAGAAGACATCCCCTCTTTCGTCTCCAACATTATCGGTAACCTCACTTGGAGCTATGTTTTTATTCGTCACATGATATGTGTTCTGCTTAGAGCATCATTTTATTTTGTTAGGATTTGCTTTCTGTTATTTAGAATAATGTTTTGCATCTTTCTTTTCAATAAAAAAAGCCAAGGATAGCCTTTACCATGCTTATTTTGCAAGTCTACATGATGCTGTTTCAAAACAGAAAGTGTATCGCTGTTGCAAAAATTCCCGAGAAAAGTCAGAATGTGATAAAATGTTGAAACTTTTTTCATAATAAGCTCTGATAAATTTTCTACAGTGTGGTAATTTTTCATAATTTTTGGAGTTAGGGAAGTATGATGAATCTTGTATTCTTTACAGACTGTACTGCTTTGGCAGATTGCTGTTATGTTTGCATATGTTTGCTTGTTTAATGATTCTATTTGAGGATAGGTGTATTAAATATGTAGAGGCATTTAGTAGGCAATGTTAAATTAATTTTAGTGATTTTCTACAGTAGAGAATGATAAGGTTTTGCATTGATTTATACTAACTTATCTCACGAGTTCTTGTTGAGTTTTGCGTGAATGATGTTTTTGAGATTTAGGGAAACTGTCATATGAGAGGAATTAAGGAGACACAAAAGCTCAAGCTTGGGGATTCCCAAGGCATCCCAAGTTAATATTCCAAGAAGTCTCAAGCATCTAAGCTTGGGGATGCCCCTGTAGGCATCCCACCTTTCTTCTTCAATAATTATCGGTTAGTATCGGTTGAGCCTAAGTTCTTGCTTCTTCACATGAGTTGTGCTATTCTTGGAATGTAATTTTATTTTGTTTAGCTTACTGCTTTAATAAAATACTTAGGTTTGAAAGTTTTTAAATAAGAGAAATCCACAATTGGCTACCCATTTGCTTAACTACTCATTTGAGCTTCACTTATATCTTCTTGGAGTAGCTTGTCATTTACTTTTGTGCTTCACTTATATCCTATGGGTAAATTGTTGAATGAATTGAATATCATGAAGTTGAAATCGTATGTTCATATCATGCCTAGTGGTAGCTTCACATTGGGTTTAGAAAGTGAAATCTTTTGAAGCTTGGCAATCACAATATTGGTCATATGAGCAATTCATGAATGATTAGTAGAAGGAAGAGAACTTTCACATGCAAATACACTATCTTGGAAATCTTTTGTGATTGTGAGCCCCCATCAAAATATTATATGCCAAAATTGTTGACGTTGGACAAGGAAGACAACGCAATGATTTATGTTTGTTCATATTCACATAGAAGTTATATTGTCATAGATCCTTCAACATGTGGTACTTGCCCCCCATCTTTGCTAGCCAAAAATTCCGCACGAAGTAGAGATACTACTTGTGCATCCAAAAACCCTTAAACCCAAATATATTCTCAAGAGTCCACCATGCCTACCTAAAGATTGAGTAAGATCCTTCAAGTAAGTTCTCATCGGTGCAATAAGGCAATAAAAATTGCTTCTAAAAGTGTTAGATAATTTAGTGTAAGGGAAAATTGAGAGTTGTACGAACTTGTGATGGCAAAGAATAAAAGCAATAGACTGCATAATAAAGGTTGCTATTATAAGGGGAAATATAACGTGATGTTCTTTTGCACTAAGGGATTGATCATACAAACAAAAAGCGCATGGAAACCTCTGTTTCCCTCTACGAAGGGCCTACCTTTTACTTTTATGTATTTACTTTCATGCAAGAGTCAAAGTTTTTCTCTCTATTCCTTTTTATTTTTCTCTTTTGGAAAGCATCATGTGGTGAGGAAAGATCTAGGCACATATATCCAGTTGGATATGGGTATCATGAGTTATTATTGTTGAGATCACCCTTGAGGTGAATACGTTGGGAGGCGAAATTATAAGCCCCTATCTTTCTATGTGTCCGGTTGAAACGTTTTTCTCATGTGTATGCGGTGAGTGTTAGCAATCATAGAAGACTATATGATGGTTGAGTATGCGGAGCTCTTACTTAGACTCTATTGAATAAGTTAAATTGCAATTGTTTGGTGACTAAGAATATAGGTTGTTGAGTTTCAAGAGAATTCATTGTTTGAACCTTAACATGTGAATTGGTTGCTACTTTGTCATGATGAGTTTTATGAGAAAGAGTTGTTGTTATGATGCTAGGGAGAGTGATTGAAATTATCATTGATCAAAATTATGCACTTTGCTAACATTCACACTTCATAAATTATTTCTTTTATCATTTACCTACTCGAGGACGAGTAGGAATTAAGCTTGGGGATGCTGATACGTCTCCAATGTATCTATAATTTATGAAGTATTCATGCTATTATATTATCATTCTTGAATGTTTTACAATCATTTTATAGAAACTTTATGTCCTTTTTTGGGACTAACTTATTGAACCAGTGCCTAGTGCCAGTTGCTGCTTTTTTGCTTGTTTTTTACATCACAGGAAATAAAATATCAAATGGAGTCCAAACACCGTGAAACTTTTTGTGGATTTTTTATGGACCAGAAGGCATCCAGTGGGCCAGAGCAGCACCTGGGGGGTGCCTCGAGCGGGGCACAATCCACCAGGGCGCGCTTGGGCCCCCAAGTGCGCCCCGGTGGGTTGTGCCCACCTCGCTGGCCTCCCGCACCGCCTCTTCGCCCTATAAATCATCAAATATTCCAAAAACCCTCGGGGAGACCCTAGATCGTAAGTTCCGCCATCGCAAGCCTATGAAGCCATGAAAAACAAATCTAGACCCTGTTCCGGCACTCTGCCGGAGGGGGAGATCATCACCGATGGCCATCTTCATCATCCCGACGACCACCATGATGAGGAGGGAGTAGTCCACCCTCGGGGCCGAGGGTTTGTACCAGTAGTTGTGTGTTTAAGCTCTCTCTCTCCCTCTCTCTCTCTCGTGTTCTTGAGATGTCATGATCTTGATTTATCGTGGGCTTTGTGAAGGAAATATGCCCTAGAGGCAATAATAAAGTTATTATTTATTTCCTTATTTCATGATAAATGTTTATTATTCATGCTAGAATTGTATTAACCGGAAACATAATACATGTGTGAATACATAGACAAACATAGTGTCACTAGTATGCCTCTACTTGACTAGCTCGTTTATCAAAGATGGTTATGTTTCCTAGCCATGGACAAAAGAGTTGTCATTTGATTAATGGGATCACATCATTAGGAGAATGATGTGATTGACATGACCCATTCCGTTAGCCTAGCACTTGATCGTTTAGTATGTTGCTATTGCTTTCTTCATGACTTATACATGTTCCTGTAACTATGAGAATTATGCAACTCCCGTTTATCGGAGGAACACTTTGGGTACTACCAAATGTCACAACGTAACTGGGTGATTATAAAGGAGTACTACAGGTGTCTCCGAAGGTACATGTTGAGTTGGCGTATTTCGAGATTAGGTTTTGTCACTCCGATTGTCGGAGAGGTATCTCTGGGCCCTCTCGGTAATGCACATCATTATAAGCCTTGCAAGCAATGTGACCAAATGAGTTGGTTATGGGATGATGCATTACGGAACGAGTAAAGAGACTTGCCGGTAACGAGATTGAACTAGGTATTGGATACCGACGATCAAATCTCGGGCAAGTAACATACCGATGACAAAGGGAACAACGTATGTTGTTATGCGGTTTGACCGATAAAGATCTTCGTAGAATATGTAGGAGCCAATATGGGCATCCATGTCCCGCTATTGGTTATTGACCGAGAATGGTTCTAGGTCATGTCTACATAGTTCTCGAACCCGTAGGGTCCGCACGCTTAACGTTACGATGACAGTTTTATTATGAGTTTATAAGTTTTGATGTACCAAAGTTTGTTCGGATTCTCGGATGTGATCACGGACATGACGAGGAGTCTCGACATGGTCGAGACATAAAGATTGATATATTGGACGACTATATTCAGACACTGGAAGTGTTCTGGGTGATTTCGGAGAAAACCGGAGTGCCGGGGGGGGGGGGTTACCGGAACCCCCCGGGAGAGTATTGGGCCCTATGGGCCTTAGGGGAAAGGAGAGAGGGGCGTCCAGCATGGGCCGCGTGCCCCCTCCACCCTCTGGTCCGAATTGGACTAGGAGGGGGGGGGGCGGCGCCCCCCCTCTTTCCTTCCCCATCTCCCCTTCCTTCCCCCTCCTAGTAGGGGTAGGAAAGGAGGAGTCCTACTCCTACTAGGAGGAGGATTCCTCCTCCCTTGGCGCGCCCAAAGGGGCCGGCCGGCCTCCCCCCTCCCTCCTTTATATACGGGGGCAGGGGCACCCCAGAGACACACAAGTTGATCTACGGATCGTTCCTTAGCCGTGTGCGGTGCCCCCCTCCACCATATTCCACCTCGGTCATATCGTCGCAGAGTTTAGGCGAAGCCCTGCGCTGGTAGAACATCATCATCGTCACCACGCCGTCGTGCTGACGGAACTCATCCCCGAAGCTTTGCTGGATCGGAGCCAGGGGATCGTCATCGAGCTGAACGTGTGCTGAACTCGGAGGTGCCGTACATTCGGTACTTGGATCGGTCGGATCGTGAAGACGTACGACTACATCAACCGCGTTGTCATAACGCTTCCGCTTACGGTCTACGAGGGTACATGGACAACACTCTCCCCTCTCGTTGCTATGCCATCACCATGATCTTGCGTGTACGTAGGAAAATTTTGAAATTACTACGTTCCCCAACAGTGGCATCCGAGCCTAGGTTTTATGCATTGATGTTATATGCACGAGTAGAACACAAGTGAGTTGTGGGAGATACAAGTCATACTGCTTACCAGCATGTCATACTTTGGTTCGGCGGTATTTTGAGATGAAGCGGCCCGGACCGACATTACCCGTACGCTTACGCGAGACTGGTTTCACCGTTACGAGCACTCGTGCTTAAAGGTGACCGGCGGGTGTCTGTCTCTCTCACTTTAGCTGAATCGAGTGTGGCTACGCCCGGTCCTTGCGAAGGTTAAAACAACACCAACTTGACAAACTATCGTTGTGGTTTTTGATGCGTAGGTAAGAACGGTTCTTGCTAAGCCCGTAGCAGCCACGTAAAATTTGCAACAACAAAGTAGAGGACGTCTAACTTGTTTTTGCAGGGCATGTTGTGATGTGATATGGTCAAGACCTGATGCTATATTTTATTGTATGAGATGATCATGTTTTGTAACCGAAGTTATCGGCAACTGGCAGGAGCCATATGGTTGTCGCTTTATTGTATGAAATGCAAACGCCCTGTAATTGCTTTACTTTATCACTAAACGGTAGCGATAGTCGTAGAAGCAATAGATGGCGTAACGACAATAATGCTACGATGGAGATCAAGGTGTCGCGCCGGTGACGATGGTGATCACGACGGTGCTTCGAAAATGGAGATCACAAGCACAAGATGATGATGGCCATATCATATCACTTATATTGATTGCATGTGATGTTTATCCTTTATGCATCTTATCTTGCTTTGATTGACGGTAGCATTTTAAGATGATCTCTCACTAAAATTATCAAGAAGTGTTCTCCCTGAGTATGCACCGTTGCCAAAGTTCGTCGTGCCCAGACACCACGTGATGATCGGGTGTGATAAGCTCTACGTCCATCTACAACGGGTGCAAGACAGTTTTGCACACGCGGAATACTCAGGTTAAACTTGACGAGCCTATCATATGCAGATATGGCCTCGGAACACGGAGATCGAAAGGTCGAGCGTGAATCATATAGTAGATATGATCAACATAGTGATGTTCACCATTGAAAACTACTCCATCTCACGTGATGATCGGTTATGGTTTAGTTGATTTGGATCACGTGATCACTTAGAGGATTAGAGGGATGTCTTTCTAAGTGGGAGTTCTTAAGTAATATGATTAATTGAACTTAAATTTATCATGAACTTAGTCCTGGTAGTATTTTGCAAATTATGTTGTAGATCAATAGCTTGCGTTGTTGCTTTCATATGTTTATTTTGATATGTTCCTAGAGAAAATTGTGTTGAAAGATGTTAGTAGCAATGATGCGGATTGGATCCGTGATCTGAGGTTTATCCTCATTGCTGCATAGAAGAATTATGTCCTTAATGCACCGCTAGGTGACAGACCTATTGCAGGAGCAGATGCAGACGTTATGAATGTTTGGCTAGCTCAATATGATGACTACTTGATAGTTTAGTGCACCATGCTTAACGGCTTAGAATCGGGACTTCAAAGATGTTTTGAACGTCATGGACCATATGAGATGTTCCAGGAATTGAAGTTAATATTTCAAGCAAATACCCGAGTTGAGAGATATGAAGTCTCCAACAAGTTCTATAGCTAAAAGATGGAGGAGAATCGCTCAACTAGTGAGCATGTGCTCAGATTGTCTGGGTACTTCAATCACTTGAATCAAGTGGGAGTTAATCTTCCAGATAAGATAGTGATTGACAGAATTCTCTAGTCACCATCACTGAGTTGCTAGAACTTCGTGATGAACTGTAGTATGCAAGGGATGACAAAAACGATTCCCAAGCTCTTTGTGACATTATAATCGACGAAGGTAGAAATCAAAGAAAAACATCAAAGTGTTGATGGTGGACAAGATCACTAGTTTCAAGAAAAAGGGCAAAGGGAAGAAGGGGAACTTCAAGAAGAACAGCAAGCAAGTTGCTGCTCAAGTGAAGAAGCCCAAGTCTGGACCTAAGCCTAAGACTAAGTGATTCTACTGCAAAGGGACTGGTCACTGGAAGTGGAACTACCCTGAATATTTGGTGGATAAGAAGGATGGCGAAGTGAACACGGGTATATTTGATATACAGGTTATTGATGTGTGCCTTACTAGTGTTTATAGTAGCCCCTGAGTATTTGATACTTGTTCGGTTGCTAAGATTAGTAACTCGAAACAGGAGTTACAGAATAAACAGAGACTAGTTGAAGGGGAAGTGACGATGAGTGTTGGAAGTAGTTCCAAGATTGATATGATCATCATCACACACTCCCTATACTTTCGGGATTAGTGTTAAACCTAAATAAATGTTATTTAGTGTTTGCGTTGAGCATGAATATGATTTGATCATGTTTATTGCGATACAGTTATTCATTTGAAGTTAAAGAACAATTGTTATTCTGTTTACATGAATAAGACCTTCAATGGTTATACACCCAATGAAAATAGTTTGTTGGATCTCGATCGTAGTGATACACATATTCTTAATATTGATGCCAAAAGATGCAAAGTTAATAATGATAGTGCAACTTATTTGTGGCACTGCCGTTTGGGTCATATCGGTGTAAAGCGCATGAAGAAACTCCATAAAGATGGATTTTTGGAATCACTTGGTTATGAATCATTTGATGCTTGCGAACCGTGCCTTTTGGGCAAGATGACTAAAACTCCGTTCTCCGGAACAATGGAACAAGCTACTGACTTATTGGAAATAATACATACCGATGTATGCGATCCAGTGAGTGTTGATGCTCGTGGCAAGTATCGTTATTTTCTGACCTTCACAAGATGATTTGAGCAGATATGGGTATATCTACTTGATGAAACATAAGTCTGAAATAGTTGAAAGGTTCAAAGAATTTCAGAGTGAAGTGGAAAAATCATCGTAACAAGAAAATAAAGTTTCTACGATCTGATCGCGGAGACGAATATTTGAGTTATGAGTTTGGTCTTCAATTAAAACAATGTGGAATAGTTTCACAGCTCACGCCACCTGGAACACTACTACGTTATGGTGTGTCCGAACGTCGTAACCGCACCTTATTGGATATGGTGCGATATATGATGTCTCTTACTGATTTACCACTATCGTTTTGGGGTTATGCATTAGAGACAGCTGCATTCATGTTTAATAGGGCACCATCTAAATCCGTTGAGACGACACCGTATGAACTATGGTTTAGCAGTAAACCTAAGCTGTCGTTTCTTAAAGTTTGGAGTTGCGATGCTTATATGAAAAAGTTTTTCAACCTGATAAGCTCGAACCCAAATCGGAGAAGTACGTCTTCATAGAATACCCAAAGGAAACTGTTGGGTACTCCTTCTATCACAGATCCAAAGGCAAAAATCTTTGTTGCTAAGAATGGATCCTTTCTAGAGAAGGAGTTTCTCTCGAAAGAAGTGAGTGGGAGGAAAGTAGAACTTGATGAGGTAATTGTACCTTCTCCCTTATTGGAAAGTAGTTCATCACAGAAATCAATTCCAGTGATTACTACACCAATTAGTGAGGAAGTTAATGATGATGATCATGAAACTTCAGATCAAGTTGCTACCAAACCTCGTAGGTCTTCCAGAGTAAGATCCGCACCAGAGTGGTACGGTAATCATGTTCTGGAAGTCATGTTACTAGACCATGATAAACCTATGAACTATGAGGAAGCGATGATGAACCTAGATTCCACGAAATGGCTTGAGGCCATAAAATCTGAGATATGATCCATGTATGAGAACAAAGTATGGACTTTGATTGACTTGCTCGATGATCAGCAAGCCATGTTAAATAAATGGATCTTCAAGAGGAAGACAGACACTGATAAGAGTGTTACTATCTACTAAAGCTCGACTTGTTGCGAAAGGTTTTCAACAAGTTAAAGGTGTTGAATACGATGAGATCTTCTCACTCGTATCGAAGCTTAAGTCTGTTTGAATCATGTTAGCAATTGCCGCATTTTATGAAATCTGGCAAATGGATAAACAAAACTGCATTCCTTAATGGTTTTCTTAAAGAAGAGTTGTATATGATGCAACCAGAAGGTTTTGTCAATCCTAAAGGTGCTAACAAATTGTACAAGCTCCAGCAATCCATTTATGGACTGGTGCAAGCATCTCGGAGTTGGAATATATGCTTTGATGAGTTGATCAAAGCATATGGTTTTATACAGACTTTTGAAGAAGCCTGTATTTACAAGAAAGTGAGTGGGAGCTCTGTAGCATTTCTAATATTATATGTGGATGACATATTGTTAATTGGAAATGATATGGAAATTCTGGATAGCATGAAAGGATACTTGAATAAGAGTTTTTCAAAGCAAGACCTCGGTGAAGCTGCTTACACATTGAGCATCAAGATCTATATAGATAGATCAAGACGCTTGATAAGATTTTTCAATGAGTACATACCTTGATAAATTTTTGAAATAGTTCAAAATGGAACAGTCAAAGAAAGAGTTCTTGCCTATGTTACAAGGTGTGAAGTTGAGTAAGACTCAAGACCCGACCATTACAGAAAATAGAAAGAGAATGAAAAGTCATTCCCTATGCCTCAGTCATAGGTTCTATAAAGTATGCTATGCTATGAACCAGACCTATTGTATACCTTGCTTTGTGTTTGGCAAAGGAATACAATTTGAATCTAATAAGTAGATCACTGGACATGGGTCAAGAATATCCTTAGTGAGGACTAAGGAGATGTTTCTCGATTATGGAGGTGATAAAAGAGCCCGTCGTAAAAGTTACAACGATGCAAGCTTTTACACCAATCCAGATGACTCTAAGTCTCAATCTGGATACATATTGAAAGTGGGAGCAATTAGATAGAGTAGCTCCGTGCAGAGCATTGTGGACATAGAATATTTGTGAAATACATACGGCTCTGAATATGACAGACCCGTTGACTAAGCTTCTCTCACGAGCAAAACATGATCATACCTTAGTACTCTTTTGGGTGTTAATCACATAGCGATGTGAACTAGATTATTGACTCTAGTAAACCCTTTGGGTGTTGATCACATGATGATGTGAACTATGGGTATTAATCACATGCAGATGTGAATATTGGTGTTAAATCACATAGCGATGTGAACTAGATTATTGACTCTAGTGCAAGTGGGAGACTGAAGCAAATATGCCCTAGAGGCAATAATAAAGTTATTATTTATTTCCTTATTTCATGATAAATGTTTATTATTCATGCTAGAATTGTATTAACTGGAAACATAATACATGTGTGAATACATAGACAAACATAGTGTCACTAGTATGCCTCTACTTGACTAGCTCGTTTATCAAAGATGGTTATGTTTCCTAGCCATGGACAAAAGAGTTGTCATTTGATTAATGGGATCACATCATTAGGAGAATGATGTGATTGACATGACCCATTCCGTTAGCCTAGCACTTGATCGTTTAGTATGTTGCTATTGCTTTCTTCATGACTTATACATGTTCCTATAACTATGAGAATTATGCAACTCCCATTTACCGGAGGAACACTTTGGGTACTACCAAATGTCACAACGTAACTAGGTGATTATAAAGGAGTACTACAGGTGTCTCCGAAGGTACATGTTGAGTTGGCGTATTTCGAGATTAGGTTTTGTCACTCCGATTGTCGGAGAGGTATCTCTGGGCTCTCTCGGTAATGCACATCATTATAAGCCTTGCAAGCAATGTGACCAAATGAGTTGGTTACGGGATGCTGCATTATGGAACGAGTAAAGAGACTTGCCGATAACGAGATTGAACTAGGTATTGGATACCGACGATCAAATCTCGGGCAAGTAACATACCGATGACAAAGGGAGCAACGTATGTTGTTATGCAGTTTCACCGATAAAGATCTTCGTAGAATATGTAGGAGCCAATATGGGCATCCAGGTCCCGCTATTGGTTATTGACCGAGAATGGTTCTAGGTCATGTCTACATAGTTCTCGAACCCGTAGGGTCCGCACGCTTAACGTTACGATGACAGTTTTATTATGAGTTTATAAGTTTTGATGTACCGAAGTTTGTTCGGAGTCCCGGATGTGATCACGGACATGACGAGGAGTCTCGAAATG
>NC_057801.1:733044483-733088085 GCF_018294505.1 Triticum aestivum
AGGAGGAGTCCTACTCCTACTAGGAGGAGGATTCCTCCTCCCTTGGCGCGCCCAAAGGGGCCGGCCGGCCTCCCCCCTCCCTCCTTTATATACGGGGGCAGGGGGCACCCCAGAGACACACAAGTTGATCTATGGATCGTTCCTTAGCCGTGTGCGGTGCCCCCCTCCACCATATTCCACCTTGGTCATATCATCGCAGAGTTTAGGCGAAGCCCTACGCCAGTAGAACATCATCATCTTCACCACGCCGTCGTGCTGACGGAACTCATCCCCGAAGCTTTGCTGGATCGGAGCCAGGGGATCGTCATCGAGCTGAACGTGTGCTGAACTCGGAGGTGCCGTACGTTCGGTACTTGGATCGGTCGGATCGTGAAGACGTACGACTACATCAACCGCGTTGTCATAATGCTTCCGCTTATGGTCTACGAGGGTACGTGGACAACACTCTCCCCTCTCGTTGCTATGCCATCACCATGATCTTGCGTGTACGTAGGAAAATTTTGAAATTACTATGTTCCCCAACACTTTGTTAATATAGTCGGATCATATGGTGTTTTTCCCTCTCTATCATGTGATGAATTGAGTTTTCCCTTTGAGATTTCGTTGTTATTGGATTGAATACTTTTATGGATTTAGGAGCACTTGATATATGCCTTGCATATGAATACCCGTGGTGATAATGGGGTATTATTTTAATTCACTTGATATATGTTTTGGCACTCAACTCGCGGACTCCCAAGGTGACATTGGGGTAATCTATACATAAAGGTTGATGCACGTTCTTGTCTTTGTTTCTCCGGTAGAAATCTTGGGACAGTCTTTGAGGTTCTTTGTGTTGGATTGAGTATTACAAATCTGAATTTGCTTTGGTGTTATTTTAGTACGAACTCTTGGATAGATCGATCGGAAAGAATAGCTTTGAGGTGGTTTCGTACCTTACAAACAATTTATTCTTATGTTTCCGCTAGATAAGAACTTTGGAGTGATTCTTCATCTCATGTTGAGGGATGGTTATGTGATCCAATTATATTAGCATTGTTGAGAGATTGCACTAGCGAAAGTACGGACCCTAGGCCTCATTTTCAAGCATTGCAACACCCTTTATGCTCCATTTTATCAATTGCTACCTTGCTATTTTTTATTGTTCCTATTACAAAAATCAATATCTACTATCCATTTTACACTTTTATCACCATCTCTTCCCTCAACTAGTGCACCATCTCAGTTTCTGGCTTAGGTCCAGCTTGGGGCTTCTTCACGGGAGTGGCAACTTGCTTGACATTCTTCTTGAAGTTCCCTTTCTTTCCCTCGCCCTTTTATTGAAACTAGTGGTATTTTTAACCATCAACTTGATGTTTTTTCCTGATTTCTACCTTCACCGATTTCAGCATCGCGAAAAGCTCAGGAATCATTTTCGTCATCCCTTGCATATTATAGTTCATCACGAAGTTCTAGTAGATTGGTGATAGTGACTTGAGAACTCTGTCAATCACTATCTTATCTGGACGATTAACTCCCACTTGATTCAAGCGATTGTAGTACCCATAAATTCTGAGCACATGCTCACTAGCTGAGCTATTCTCCTTGATTTTGTAGGCAAAGTACTTGTCAGAGGTCTCATATCTCTCGACATGGTCATGAGTCTGAAATACCAATATCATCTCTTGGAACATCTCATATGCTCTGTGGTGTTCAAAACGTGTTTGAAGCCTGATACGTCTCCAACATATCTATAATTTATGAAGCATTCATGCTATTTTATTATCTGTTTTGAATGATTATGGGCTTTATTATACACTTTTATATTATTTTTGGGACTAACCTATTAACCGGAGGCCCAACCCATATTGTTGTTTTCTTGCCTATTTCAGTGTTTCGAAGAAAAGGAATATCAAACAGAGTCAAAACAGAATGAAACCTTCGGTAAACTTATTTTTGGAACAGAAGCAATCCAGGGAACTTGGAGCGCAAGCTAGGGAAGCTTTGGGGAGGCCACGAGGGTGGGGGTGCCCCCCTACTAGGTGCGCCCCCTGTCTCATGGGCCCCTCGAGCGTCCCCCGACCGACTTCTTTCACCTATATATCTCCATATACCCCGAAAACATTGAAACGGAAGATAGATCGGGAGTTTCGCCACCACAAGCCTCTGTAGCCACCAAAAACCAATCGGGACCCTGTTCCGGCACCCTGCCGGAGGGGGGGATCCCTCACCGGTGGCCATCTTCATCATCCCGGTGATCTGCATGACAAGGAGGGACTAGTTCACCCTCGGGGCTGAGGGTATGTACCAGTAGCTATGTGTTTGATCTCTCTCTCTCTCTCTCTCTCTCGTGTTCTTGAGGTGATACGTTCTTGATGTATTGCGAGCTTTGCTATTATAGTTGGATCTTATGATGTTTCTCCCCCTCTACTCTCTTGTAATGGATTGAGTTTTCCCTTTGAAGTTATCTTATCGGATTGAGTCTTTAAGGATTTGAGAACACTTGATGTATGTCTTGCCGTGCTTATCTGTGGTGACAATGGGATATTCATGTGATTCACTTGATGTATGTTTTGGTGATCAACTTGCAGGTTCAGTGACCTTGTGAACTTATGCATAGGGGTTGGCACACGTTTTCGTCTCGACTCTCCTGTAGAAACTTTGGGGCACTCTTTGAAGTACTTTGTGTTGGTTGAATAGATGAATCTGAGATTGTGTGATGCATATCGTATAATCATACCCACAGATACTTGAGGTGACAATGGAGTATCTAGGTGACATTAGGGTTTTGGTTGATTTATGTCTTAAGGTGTTATTCTAGTACGAACTCTATGATAGATTGAACGGAAAGAATAGCTTCATGTTATTTTACTACGGACTATTGAATAGATAGATCAGAAAGGATAACTTCAAGGTGGTTTCGTACCCTACCACAATATCTTCATTTGTTCTCCGCTATTAGTGGCTTTGAGTGACTCTTCGTTGCATGTTGAGGGATAGTTATATGATCCAAATATGTTATTATTGTTGAGAGAACTTGCACTAGTGAAAGTATGAACCTTAGGCTTTGTTTCCTACCATTACAATACCATTTATGCTCACTTTTATTACTTGCTACCTTGCTGTTTTTATAATTTCATATTACAAATACCTTTATCTACCATATATATTGCACTTTTATCACCATTTCTTCGCCGAACTAGTGCACCTATACAATTTAACATTGTATTGGGTGTGTTGGGTACACAAGAGACTCTTTGTTATTTGGTTGCAGGGTTGTTTGAGAGAGACCTTCTTCATCCTACGCCTCCCACGGATTTATAAACCTTAGGTCATCCACTTGAGGGAAATTTGCTACTGTCCTACAAACCTCTGCACTTGGAGGCCCAACAACGTCTACAAGAAGAAGGTTGTGTAGTAGACATCAAGCTCTTTTCTGGCGCCGTTGCCGGGGAGGTGAGTGCTTGAAGGTATATCTTTAGATCTTGCAATCGAATCTTTTAGTTTCTTGTTTTATCACTAGTTTAACCTATAAAAGAAAACTACAAAAAAATATGGAATTGAGTTTATCTCATACGCTTCATCTTTTTATTATCTTTCGTGAGAATGATGGGAAGGAAAATTGTGCTCAAGTGCTAGAAGAAGAAGTCTATAAAATGTTTGGCAAAAAATATGTGAATGATGAGCATGATTGCAATGTTGTTAGTATGAATTCTTTGAATACCCATGATGCTAATGATATGCAAAGCCACAAGCTTGGGGATGCTATGTTTGATGAATATGATATTTTTTGTCCCCCAAGTTTTGATGAGAAAATTTATTATGATGAAAGCATGCCTCCTGTTTATGATGATTATATTGATGAAAGTGGGTTTGGAAGAGTGTCAACTTTAGGTAGTATTGATCCCACTATTTTGGAGGGTGTTGAATCTTATTGTGATAATTATGAAAGTGGATTTGGAGAGGTCATGACTTTATTTAGTGATGAATCCAATATTTCAGAAGAGGTTCCAATTGATTATGAGAACAAAGTTGCTATCTATGATGATTATTGTGATGACTTGTATGCTATTAAGAATAATGATAAACATGAAACTTGTCATCATGATTTTATTTTTCAATTTATTATGCCTCACATGATAGTTATTTTTGTTGAGTTTGCTCCCACTATTATTTATGAGAAGAATTTTGCTTACGTGGAGAGTAATAAAAATTCTATGCTTGTAGATCATGAAAAGAATGATTTAGGTGCTCATTATATTGTTGAATTCATTCATGATGCTACTGAAAATTATTATGAGGGAGGAACATATGCTTGTAGGAATTTCAATAATATCAAGTTTCCTCCCTACGTGCTTAAAATCTTGAAGTTATGCTTGTTTTGCCTTCCTATGCTAGTTGATTTTTGTTCACATAAGTTGTTTGCTCACAAAATCCCTATGCATAGGAAGTGGGTTAGACTTAAATGTGCTAGTCATATTCTTCATGATGCTCTCTTTATGTTTCAATTCTTATCCTTTGTGTCAGCATCATTGAAATCATCATGCCTAGCTAGAGGCGTTAAACGATAGCGCTTGTTGGGAGGCAACCCAACTTTATTTTTGTTCTTTTCTTTTTGTTCCTGTTTAGTAATAAATAATTCATCTAGACTCTGGTTATATGTGGTTTTATGTTTTAATTAGTGTTTGTGCCAAGTAGAACCTTTGGGAAGACTTGGGTGAAGTCTATATGATCTTGCTGTAAAAAACAGAAACTTTTGCGCTCACGAGAATAGCTGCCATTTTTTACTAGAGAGTGATTTTAGGTTGATTCCTTTTGCAGATGATTAATAGACAAATTCCTCCGGTCCACCAATTTATTTAAGAATTTTTGGGGTTCCATAAGTATATGTTTGATACATATTACTACAGACTGTTCTGTTTTTGACAGATTCTGTTTTCATTGTGTTGTTTGCTTATTTTGATGAATCTATGAGTAGTATCGGAGGGTATGAACCATATAGAAGTTGTAGTACAGTAGATATTACACCAATATGAATTTAAAATGAGTTCACAACAGTACCAAAAGTGGTGATTTATTTTATTATACTAACGGAGCTTACGAGTTTTGTTTTGAGTTTCGTGTTGTGAAGTTTTCAATTTTTGGGTAAAGATTCGATGGACTATGGAATAAGGAGTGGCAAGAGCCTAAGCTTGGGGTTGCCCAAGGAACCCCAAGGTAATATTAAAGTACAACCAAGAGCCTAAGCTTGGGGATGCCCCGGAAGGCATCCCCTCTTTCGTCTTAGTTCATCGGTAACTTTACTTGGAGCTATATTTTTATTCACCACATGATATGTGTTTTGCTTGGAGCGTCAATTTATTTTGTTAGCATTTGCTTGATTTTATTTACAATAATTTTTTGCATCTTTATTTTCAATAAAAATTTCAAGGATAGCCTTTACCATGCTTATTTTGCAAATATACATGTTGCTGTTTCAAAACAGAAAGTTTAGCGCTGTTGCAAAAATTCCCTAGAAAATTCAGAGAGTGATATAATGTTGAATCTTTTTGCATGAGCTCTGATAAATCTTCTACAGCGTAGTATTTTTCTTATGATTTTTGGTGTTAGGGAAGTATGATGAATCTTGCATTCTTTACAGACTATACTGTTTTGGCAGATTGCTGTTATGTTTGCATTGTTTGCATATGCTTGCTTGTTTAATGATTCTATTTGACGATAGGAGTATTAAATATGCAGATACATTTAGTATGAAATGTTGAATAATAATGTTAGTAATTTGTTACAGTAGAAAATGATAAGGTTTTTGCATTGTTTTATACTAACTTATCTCACGAGTTCTTGTTGAGTTTTGTGTGGATGAAGTTTTTGAGATTTAGGGAAACCGTGATGTAAAAGGAATTAAGGAGACACAAAAGCTCAAGCTTGGGGATGCCCAAGGCACCCCAAGATTATATTTCAAGAAGTCTCAAGTATCTAAGCTTGGGGATGCCCCGGTAGGCATCCCACCTTTCTTCTTCAACAACTATCGGTTAGTATTGGTTGAACCTTTTGCTTCTTCACATGAGTCGTGCTATCCTTGCAATGCCATTTTGTTTTACTTTGCTTGATGTTTAAATAAAATACCAAGATCTGAAATTCTTAAATGAGAGAGAGTCTTCACATAGCTACATAATTATTTAACTACTCATTGATCTTCACTTATATCTTTTTGGAGTAGTTTGTCATTTACTCGTGTGCTTCACTTATATCCTATGAGTAAATGGTTGAATGAGTTGAATGTCATAAATATGAAATTATATATATCTCATTTGCTTATCCCTTGGGGAGTAATGACTTCACATATAAGAAGTAGAGGTTGTAAATTTATTGGAGGTTAGCAAGCATCGTATTGGTCATTTGAACAATTCATGAAAGAATATTGAAGGAAGAGAGATTTCACATATAAATATACTATCTTAGACATATTTTATAATTGTGAGCACTCATTAAGTATGACATGCTAAAGAGTTGATGTTGGACAAGGAAGACAACATAATGGGTTGTGTCTCACATCTCAGTTAAAGTATATTGTCATGGATCATTCAAACATGTTGAGCTTGCCTTTCCCCCTCATGCTAGCCAAAATTCCTTGCACCAAGTAGAGATACTAGTTGTGCTTCCAATATCCTTAAACCTAGTTTTTGCCATGAGTGTCAACCATACCTACCTATATGCGGTATTTACCTGCCGTTCCCAGTAAATTTACATGTGCCAAACTCTAAACCTTCAAACAATAATCTATTTTGTATGCCTGAATCGCTCATGTAGCGACTAGGGGCTGTCAGTATCTTCCAGGCTAGGTGGGTTATTCTCAAGATGAGTGGACTCCGCTCATCATTCACGAGAAAAATGGCTGGTAACCGGGATGCCCAGTCCCATGATCAAAAGATCAAAATCAAATCAAAATAATTGCAAACAAAACCCCCAGGACTGTTGTTGGTATGGACGGTACCCCGTTGTTTCGAATGGCCGTGGAGTGTGATTGTTGGTGGAGGGGGAGTAAAATCTTTACCATTCTATTTGGGAACCGCCTATAATGTATGTAGTATGGAAGATATTGGGAACTCTTGGTTGTTATGTTGACAATAAGATCATACCTCTCAAAATTATTTATCTCTATTTCAAAATCGAGCTCTAGCACCTGTGCAAATCCCTGCTTCCCTCTACAAAGGGCTTATCTTTTACTTTATGTATTTTACTTTATGCAAGAGTCAAGGTGATCTTCACCTTTCCCTTTTTCATTTTATCCTTTGGCAAGCACCTCGTGTTGGAAAGATCCTGATATATATATATATATATATATATATATATATATATATATATATATATATATATCCAATTGGATGTAAGTTAGCATGGACTATTATTGTTGACATCACCCAAAGGTGAATACGTTGGGAGGCAACACTATAAGCCCCTATCTTTTTCAGTGTCCGATTAAAACTCCATAACCACAAGTATTGCATGAGTGTTAGCAATTGTAGAAGACTATATGATAGTTCAGTATGTGGAGTTTGCTAATTCAAAGCTCTGACATAGACCCTTCTTGAAAATAAGATGAATTGCAATTGTTTGATGACTAAGAATGAAGTTTGCTAGTTTTCAAGAAAGTTTATGATCTATGTTTTAACATGTGAATAGCTTGTTACTTGATCATGAAAAGTTTTATGAGATGAACTATTGTTATGACATATAATCATGCTAGAAAAGGTGATTGAAATTATCATTGATCAAAGTTGTGCACCTGCTAGCACTCACACTTCATAAATTCTTTCTTTTATCATTTACCTACTCGAGGACGAGTAGGAATTAAGCTTGGGGATCCTAATACGTCTACAACGTATCTATAATTTATGAAGCATTCATGCTATTTTATTATCTGTTTTGAATGATTATGGGCTTTATTATACACTTTTATATTATTTTTGGGACTAACCTATTAACCGGAGGCCCAGCCCATATTGTTGTTTTCTTGCCAATTTCAGTGTTTCGAAGAAAAGGAATATCAAATGGAGTCCAAACAGAATGAAACCTTCGGGAAACTTATTTTTGGAATAGAAGCAATCCAGGGAACTTGGAGTGCAAGCCAGGGAAGCTTCGAGGAGGCCATGAGGGTGGGGGCGCGCCCCCCTACTGGGCACGCCCCCTGTCTCGTGGGCCCCTCGAGCGTCCCCCGACTGACTTGTTTCACCTATATATATCCATATACCCCGAAAACATCGAAACGGAAGATGGATCGGGAGTTCCGCTGCCGCAAGCCTCTGTAGACACCAAAAACCAATCGGGACCCTGTTCCGGCACCCTGCCGGAGGGGGGATCCCTCACCGGTGGCCATCTTCATCATCCGGCGATCTCCATGACGAGGAGGCAGTAGTTCACCCTCGGGGCTGAGGGAATGTACCAGTAGCTATGTGTTTGATCTCTCTCTCTCTCTCTCTCTCTCTCTCGTGTTCTTGAGGTGATACGATCTTGATGTATCGCGAGCTTTGCTATTATAGTTGGATCTTATGATGTTTCTCCCCCTCTACTCTCTTGTAATGGATTGAGTTTTCCCTTTGAAGTTATCATATCGGATTGAGTCTTTAAGGATTTGAGAACACTTGATGTATGTCTTGCCGTGCTTATCTGTGGTGACAATGGGATATTCACGTGATTCACTTGATGTATGTTTTGGTGATCAACTTGCGGGTTCAGTGACCTTGTGAACTTATGCATAGGGGTTGGCACACGTTTTCGTCTTGACTCTCCGGTAGAAAATTTGGGGCACTCTTTGAAGTACTTTGTGTTGGTTGAATAGATGAATCTGAGATTGTGTGATGCATATCATATAATCATACCCACGGATACTTGAGGTGACAATGGAGTATCTAGGTGACATTAGGGTTTTGGTTGATTTGTGTCTTAAGGTGTTATTCAAGTATAAACTCTATGATAGATTAAACAAAAAGAATAGCTTCATGTTATTTTACTACGGACTCTTGAATAGATAGATCAGAAAGGATAATTTTGAGGTGGTTTCGTACCCTACCATAATCTCTTCGTTTGTTCTCTGCTATAAGTGGCTTTGGAGTGACTCTCTGTTGCATGTTGAGGGATAGTTATATGATCCAAATATGTTATTATTGTTGAGAGAACTTGCACTAGTGAAAGTATGAACCTTAGGCTTTGTTTCCTACCATTACAATACCGTTTACGCTCACTTTTATTACTTGCTACCTTGCTGTTTTTACAATTTCAGATTACAAATACCTTTATCTACCATCCATATTGCACTTGTATCACCATCTCTTCGCCGAACTAGTGCACGTATACAATTTACCATTGTATTGGGTGTGTTGGGGACACAAGAGACTCTTTGTTATTTGGTTGCAGGGTTGTTTGAGAGAGACCATCTTCATCCTACGCCTCCCACGGATTGATAAACCTTAGGTCATCCACTTGAGGGAAATTTGCTACTTTCCTACAAACCTCTGCACTTGGAGGCCCAAGAACGTCTACAAGAAGAAGGTTGTGTAGTAGACATCAAAGCCCCGATTCTAAGTCGTAAAGCATGGTGCACTAAACTATCAAGTAGTAATCATATCGATCTTGCCAATCGTTCATAACGTCTACATCTGCTCCTGCAATAGGTTTGTCACCTAGCGGTGCATCAAGGACATAATTCTTTTGTGCAGCAATGAGGATAATCCTCAGATCATGGACCCAGTCCGCATCATTGCTACTGTCATCTTTCAACTTAGTTTTCTCTAGGAACATATCAAAAATAGGGGAGCTACAATGCGAGCTATTGATATACAATATAATTTGCAAATACTATCTGGACTAAGTTCATGATAAATTAAGTTCAATTAATCAAATTACTAATGAACTCCCACTTAAATCAACATCCCTCAAGTTGTCTAAGTGATACATGATCCATATCAACAAACCCATGTCCGATCATCACATGAGATGGGGTAATCATCAATGGTGGACATCTCTATGTTGATGATATCTACTGTATGACTCATGTTCGACCTTTCAGTCTCTAGTGTTCCGAGGCCATGTATGTACATGCTAAGCTGGTCAAGTTTAACCCAAGTATTCCGCATGTGTAAATCTGGCTTACACCCATTGTATGTGAACATAGAGTCTATCTCCCGATCATCACGTGGTGTCTCAACACAATGACCTGTAGCAACGGTGTATACTTAGGGAGAACACTTTTATCTTGAAATTTAGTGAAGGGATCATCTTATAATGCTACCGCCGTTCTAAGCAAAATAAGATGCATAAAGGATAAACATCGCATGCAATCAAAAATATGTGACATGATATGGCCATCATCATCTTGTGCTTTTGATCTCCATCTCCAAAGCATCATCATGATCTCCATTGTCACCGGCTCGACACCTTGATCTCCATTGTTGCATCATGGTCGTCTCGTAAATTATTGCTTCTACAACTATCGCTAACACATAGCGATAAAATAAAGCAATTACACGGCGTTTGCATTTCATACAATAAAAAGACAACCATAAGGCTCCTGCCGGTTGCCGATAACTAAAACATGATCGATCATCTCATACAATAACGTATATCACATCTTGTCTTGACCATATCACATCACAACATACCCTACAAAAACAAGTTAGACGTCCTCTACTTTGTTGTTGCAAGTTTTACATGGCTGCTATGGGCTTCTAGCAAGAACCGTTCTTACCTACGGCACAAAAACCACAATGGTCTTCTAGCAAGAACCATCCTCTACTTTGTTGTTTCAAGTTTGTTGTTTTAACCTTCAACAAGGACCGGCCGCAGTCAAATTCGATTCAACTAAGGTAGGAGAAACAGACACCCGCCAGCCACCTTTATGCAAAACTAGTTGCATGTCTGTCGGTGGAACCGGTCTCATGAACGTGGTCATGTAAGGTTGGTCTGGGCCACTTCATCCAACAATACCATCGAATCAAAATAAGACATTGGTGGTAAGAAGTATGACGATCACCGCCCACAACTCTTTGTGTTCTACTCGTGCATATCATCTACACATAGAACTGGCTCATGATGCCACTGTTGGGGAACGTAGCATGCAATTTTTAAAAAAATTCCATTGCTCACGCAAGATCTATCTTGGAGATGAATATCAACGAGGGGGGGAGTGTTTCTATGTACCCTCGTAGACCGTAAGGGCGTTTCACAACGCGGTTGATGTAGTCGAACTTTCTTCACGATCCACCGATCAAGTACCGAATGTACGACACCTCCAAGTTCTGCACACGTTCAGCTCGGTGACGTCCCTCGCCTTCTTGATCCAGCATGATGTCGAGTTAGTAGATGAGTTCCGTCAGTATGACGGCGTGGTGACGGTGATGGTGAAGTGATCTCTACAGGGCTTCGCCTAAGCACTATGAAAATATGACTGAGGAGTAAACGATGGAGGGGGACGCCGCACACGGCTAGGCAATTATTGTGTCCTATGTGTGCCCCCCCATGTATATAGATGGGAGGGAGGGAGGAGCAGACCTAGGCGCGCCCCAAGTAGGAGGAATCCTACTTGGGCTTCCTGCCAAGCCGCGCCCCTCCCTGCCATAGATGTGTGTGGGGGGAAAGGCAGGGGAGGGAGCCTCCCTTCCTTTCTCCCTTGAGGAGGAAAGGTGGGAGGGGCCTCCCCCTTCCCCTTTCCTCCCCCTAGGGATAGCTGGCTAGGGAAGGAGCGCACCAGCCCCCTTATGGACTGGTCTGTCGCCTCCTTGGCCCATTAAGTCCATACATATTGCCGGGGGCGCCCGGAATCCCTTCCGGTGACCCGATAAGTACCCGGTGACTCTGAAACCATTCTGGTGTCCGAATACCGTCATCCTATATATCAATCTTTACCTCTCGGACATTTCGAGACTCCTCTCATGTCTGTGCTCTTATCCGGGACTCCGAACAACATACGGTCACCAAATCACATAACTCATATAATACTATATCATCATCGAACGTTAAGCGTGCGGACCCTACGAGTTCGAGAACTATGTAGACATGACCAAGACACCTCTCCGGTCAATAAAAAATAGCGGAACCTAGATGCCCATATTGGCTCCTACATATTCTACGAAGATTTTTATCGGTCGAACCGTTATGACAACATACGTAATTCCATTTGTCCATCCGTATGTTACTTGACCGAGATTTGATCGTCGGTATCTTCATACCTAGTTCAATCTCGCTACCGGCAAGTCTCTTTACTCGTTCCATAATACATCACCTCGTGACTAACTACTTAGTTGTTTGCTTGCAAGCTTTGATGTGTATTACCAAGAGGGACTAGAGATACCTCTCCAATTCTTGGAGTGACAAATGCTAATCTTGATCTATGCCAACTCAACAAACACCTTCGAAGATACCTGTAGAGCATCTTTATAATCACCCAGTTATGTTGTGGCGTTTGATAGCACACAAGGCATTCCTCCGGTATCTGGGAGTTGCGTAATCTCATAGTTAAAGGAATATGTATTTGACATGAAGAAAGCAATAGCAATAAAACTGAACTATCATTATGCTAACACTAGTAGAAAAAAAGGGCTTCGGTCTAGGCCTGAAGAGGTCGTTGATCCCGGTTATCCTACGAACCGGGATCAATGGGCGCATTAGTCCCGGTTCATGAGGCCAGGGGGGCGGCCGGGCCTAGGGGGCCATTGATCCCGGTTCATTTGACCCCATTGGTCCCGGTTCCAGACACGAACCAGGACCAATGGGCCTCACTCCTGGCCCACAACCTTTAGTCCCGGTTTGTGTCTAGAACTGGGACCAAATGTGGTCCTTTAGTCTTGATTTTAGTAACAAACTGGGACTAAAGAGAGGCCTATATACACCCCATGCCCACAAGCAGAGCAGTTCACTGCTCTGTTTTTTTTGACCGACCGTGGGAGAGCTTTCTGGTGCACTAGCTCACCTCCTATGCACATGAGGTGTTCGATGAAATGCCCGAGCCAAACTTAAGCTTTCTCCTCTCGAAGCTCCTTGTTCAAACTCCATTTTCCTCAAGATTTGTCTAGGTTTGGCGCTCCGTCTTGTCCCGTCCCCATCCTCACCGCCGTCGATCACCCGCGCTGATCTCGTCGCCGGCACCACCGTAGTGAGCCTCTTGTTCTTATCTTCTTTCTAAAAGAAAAAAAATGATGTTCTATTAATTTGGTTTTAATGTGATGATGCACTTCTATTAATTTGGTCACTTTTCTATTCATGATGTTCAGTAATGGTTTTTGCCACACTTAATTATATATAATGCATGCATATGAACGACAATGGATGTACGGTGACAGACGCACCTCCGAGTACATTAAGGGCGTGCATTATTTTCTCGAAGTGGCTGAGGCAAACAAGCAGAATGGTTTTATGTGTTGTCCATGCCCTATTTGTGAAAATACGAAGTCTTACTCTAACTGAAAAACCCTTCACATCCACTTGCTTGAGAAGGGTTTCATGCCACACTATAATGTTTGTACCAAGCACGGAGAAAGAGGGGTTATGATGGAAGACAACGAAGAAGAAGAGGACGATGACTATTATGTGCCCCCTGAATACGGTGATGCTGCAACGGGGGAAGCTAAAGATCAAGAGGAACCAGACGATGTGCCCGATGATGATCTTCACCGGGTCATTGTTGATGAAAAGAGACAATGCAAAAGTGAAAAGGAGAAGTTGAAGTTCGATCGCATGTTAGAGGATCACAAAAAAATGATGTACCCAAATTGCAAAGATGGCAACACAAAGCTCAGTACCACACTGGAAGTGCTGCAATGGAAGGCAGACAATGGTGTATCTAACAACGGATTTGTGAAGCTACTGAAAATATTGAAGAAGAAACTTCCAAAGGATAATGAATTGCCCGACAGTACGTACAGAGCAAAGAAGGTTGTATGCCCTCTAGGATTGGAGGTGCAGAAGATACATGCATGCCCTAATGACTGCATCCTCTACCGCGGTGCGTACGAGGATTTGAACACATGCTCGGTATACGGTGCATTGCGGTATAAGATCAGACGATATTACCCCAGTGATGTTGATGGCGAGCGCCCTAGGAAGAGGGTTCCTGCCAAGGTGATGTGGTATGCTCCTATAATACCACGGTTGAAACGTCTGTTCAGAAACAAAGAGCATGTCAAGTGGATGCGATGGCACAAAGAGGACCGTAAGAAAGACAGGAAGTTGAGAGCACTCGCTGACGGGTCATAGTGGAGAAAAATTGAAAGAAAGTGGGGGGACTTTGCAGGTGACGCAAGGAATGTATGGTTTGGTTTAAGCGCGGATGGCATTAATCCTTTTGGGGAGCAGAGCAGCGATCATAGCACCTGGCCCGTGACTCTATGTATATATAACCTTCCTCCTTGGCTGTGCATGAAGTGAAAGTTCATTATGATGCTAGGCGGGAAAAACCTTATTCCATTTTCAAGGATCCACTGTCATTTCTTCTTCTTGAGCAGGACACAAACCGAGACAAAACTCGAAAAAACATCTAAAAACGGTTTTCTCCTCCCGGCAAGAGTCGGGATCCACCGCGAACCCACAGCCATAAGGACATCGGAGACGAAACGGACCGACGAAGGTGCCATTGGGAGGCAGGGGAACCCTAGGCTTTTTGGAGCCGAGAAGGCTATAACTTACTTCTCTTTCGATCGAGAATTAGTCTCACCCAAAAAATACATCAGTTTACCAAATTTACTAGCTAGATGAGAATAAGTAAATTTACCCATATGATAAGTGGCACACATTAGGTGCGAGCCACTCCGACCCTCATGTTTTTCGATGACATGCGACAAGTTTTTGCCAAAATAAACTGAAGCACGGAAACTGCCATGCTTGACATCTAAAGTTGCCCTACTCGCATCACTAAACTTGCCATAAAAAACGTTCGGAGTTGCCATGTGCTCATGCCACACGTAAAGAGGGTCCTAAATTCAAGTTAACATCATAACCGTCGGATTCGGGTTGCCAAGATTCATGCTGAATTTTGTTGTTTGTCCTTTTTATGTTTTTAGGATAACCACACACTTCATTAATATAATTGTAACATAGCCCATTTGTAATGCATGGGCTTTTGTTTTCTTTTTTACTAGTCTTCTTTTCTTCTTTGTTTTTTCTTTTGGCGAATAAATGAGTTTTTGTTGCTCAACCATGGAGATTAAAATTTTCCTCTTCTTTGTTGTTCTACGAAGCTTCACCACAAGTCGTGTAGGCCTTGTATTTTCATATGTTTTTTGTTATGCCCATCATTCTTAATTCTAATTTTTCATGTTGCACATGCGTCGCGACTAACAATTATGTCTAAGATTTTTCCACTTGTTGATGGAGTTGCAAGTGAGATTTTTCAAGTACAATTGGGCTTGCCACTGAGATTTTTAAAGTTACAACTTGCAACTAAGTTCTTTCAGTTGCCTCCCGCAAAAAAAAGTTCTTTCAGCTGCGGATAGGATTGCAGCTGAGATTTATCAATTGCAACTGAGATCGTTCAGTTGCAGATAGAATTGCAACTGAGTTTCTCATAGTTGCAAGTGAGGTTACAACTGAACTTTTTAGTTTTTTTTACGATCACCTAATTTTTTTAGTTGTAAGTGGGGTTACAACTTAGTTTTCTCAATATGTCCTAACCATATATAGCCCATGGTTCGTTACTCGGGAATTCGGAGAGGTCAGATGAGATAGATGGGTGTGTTCAAAATGGAATGATCCCCTTTTCTCATGTTTGCATTTTTGTTGTCCAGAAACAAATAAAGAGTCTGAAATGACGTACGCATAACAAACTCGGTACCTAGGTCAATGGGTTCGGTGGAGAATTGCGTTACTGTAATAGCGAAGGTATCTATGGAATGCAGTGCCAAGGTCAGAGAAATTGAAAGGCACTTCTGACAACATAATCAAAAGGGATTTGGTGGCTATAGACGACTTAGAGGGGTTTTCATAAAGAGAAGCTTTCGCGCAGTACACCGATTTTTCTAGAAGTGAATGGCCCCTTAGTTGGCTAGTCTGGTCAATTGGCAGGCTCAGCCTCTATGTCGTATTCTGATATAGAAAGAAAAGACCCAAACTCTTGGAGGGTGAAAGAAGAATCTCAAGTTGATACTCTGCCAAGGGATCTGTCCACAACTGGTACTTCACATGCCTTAGAAGTAGATTTGAATGAGAATGAATGAAATGAGCAAATGTTACTAGGAAGGTGAACTCGCTATCAAACTACTTCCTGCGCTAGGGGAAGCGCGAAAGAAAAACCAGTTTCAAGCAAGATATGATACCCTTGAAGGACTCCCAGGAATGAGAGAGCAAGTACAAGGACAATCTTATTTTCTAAGGATAGGAAGTATTCCATAATTAACATAATTCGGTTAGAGTGGATTTGAAAAGCTACAGTAGATCGATAAGTTGCTAATTTAGCTAAGTCAACTCTACTACGGAATCTAGCTCTCCATAAGAGGGTATTCCCAATGAGACAAGTAGTTTATCGAAGGGACCCTCTGTCTGAATATTGTAGTCTGGATTTCTCGGAATAGAATAATTGAATGAGCAGGTGCAGATGGCCAATCTCCATCTTGAAGTCGAGTCTCTGTGTCTTCTTATTTTATATAAAGATATAGAGAATAAATCAATCGATCGTAGAATGATTTCGTGAACTGATCTTCATTTGGGTGGCTTTTGCTCAATCTGTGGTTGTACTGATCAGGAAAATCAAAGGGGTCAAAAAAGAAGATATATAATTGTAGCTAACGGGGTTCGCTCGCCCTCGCCTGTCACTATAGCGTGTCAAGTTTCTCTCTTTCCTATCGGGATTTTTTAGGTGTGAAGTGAAGTTCACCAGAAACGCTAGCTGTATGCTTAACACTTGGTAGGGAATGCTATTTCTATAAGATTTGGGTAATTTCTTTTGTAGAAGGACTCGCTTGAACGCTTGCACTTGTTTGTGTTAATGGATCCAGCAAGACTCTAATATGATTTCTAAGGATTTGAAGAACCACGTGTACATGTTTCATTTCACCTAATCCATCATTTGAAGAGTGGGTTTCGTGATTGGGCTCAGATAGGGGTTAAGAGGAGGAACGGAGGCAGAGTTGATAATTGTACGGTTACCCACTAAGCGCGAGTATAAAACTTGATCCTTCCTCACCGTAACCATGGTGTCAAGTTGATTCACACTGGATATCGATACCTTCAGCTAAGACCCATTTTTAAGTACAAGCCGATGTTGGTGTCCGATCGAAGGAAGTTAGTGCTAAGCACTATTAATATTGTATCAAACCTGATGAGTATTTTAGAGTATCTTTGGACCCCAAAGAGTTGTATAAGTAGTCAAGAAATACTCCATTTTGAGTTATGGTTGTGCAACCGATCGTACCCATCTTTAGAGCATTACTAGTAGAGCCCTCAAACCCTTAAACCCCTAAAAATAACTGCTTTTTTACAGTTTTTATCAAAAAAAAAGCCGTAGACTAGAACCCCTTAACCCTCAAACCCTCAATTTTTTTAAAGGTCCAACCCTCAAACCCTCTTCCAATCCTCAAAAGTAAGGGTTGGGGAGCAAAACCTACCCCAACCCTTATTTGGCGGTTATTCTCGCACGGGAGGGAAAAATCCTCCCAACTCCCGCGCCCACGCCCGCGCCCGCCGCTGCTAGTCGTCCCCGTCGCCGGCGGCCACCCCGTCGACCTCCCGCGCGCAACGACAACGTCGTTTATGGGGAATATTACGTTATAAGGGTTGGATTTGAGGGTTCTAATCTTTGCCCCTGTTTTTCAACCCGTAAAAGTGCACAAAAAGATTATTTTTGGACCCTTATAACGTTAGTGAGGGTTTGAGGGTTTGAGGGTTCTACTAGTAATGCTCTTAGAACGTTATTGCCCTTGCGGACAAGAAGAATCGATCGGCTCTTGTTGCACTGTGCAAAAAAAAAACTCGTGAAGTTAAAAATCTTGTTGCACTATCAGTAGCACTGATCCATCTATAAAAAGTTATATCAGTACAAATTTTAAGAAGCTTCTACTAATACAACTAGTACAAAGTCCTCTTTGACTAATTGATGGAACTTGTAAGAAAAATTCTCTAGAAGATAATGGTCCTTCAATAAATTATGAAGAGAAAAATTCACCATAGATCCTATAACTTGTACCGGTGGCCATTTTAGTTCCCGTGGTTAGAAATGCCCGAAATACAATCACTAAATTTGCTATAAGGGGTCACATAAGTTTCATTGTACGCTTTGCTCTGCGTATTCACTGATGTGGCGTTGGTCAAGTGGTACACAGTAGCATTGACTAGACACGTCATCGAGACAACACAAATACGTGGAGATTGGATGGCTTTTTTTGCGAAGTGGCCACAACTAAACTTCCTGCTTCCGATGGCCTGCTAGCTGCGCAAAGTCTCTTTTACCGGTTCAGGTAGCTACTGGTGAAGCATCGACCAGTCATTTTGTTCGTGATTCGTGCTATGGTGGCCCACATCCAATGTATAAGAGTGTATTTGTGGCAGCTGATGTTTTGTATATAGTTAAATCAATGTCAGATGAATAGGACCCATGGCAGGAGTGGCAGTACTTTTTGCAGCGGGATGTACGCATGCAACATCTCTCCTCTCTCTCAAACAAGTCCATGCATTTTATTTTTGTTTACATTTTTAGATGACCAATATTTTTTACAGCATTGTTCTATTATTTATAATTTTCATATATTCAAATTCTTGAACATAAGATGTTTAGAATGAGATCAATCTTGAATATATTTAAACTAGTTTAATCTTTACTATTTCAATCATGTAAAAATATTAATTTCACGCATTTCAAATTACAATTTTCAAAATGATTGAAACCAGTTCTCGAAATGAGTGAAATCAGTTTTCCAAATCAGTGAAATGTGTTGTTTCAAATTTGTTAAATAATTATTTTGGAAACTAGTGAAATGAGTGTAATATGTTTTCTGAAAATGAACGTAATGTGTTTCCTGAAACTAGTGAAATTGGTGAAATATATATTTTGTAAATGAGTGCAGTGTGTTTTCTGAAATGAGTGAAATAAGTTATTTGAATAAAAGAGAAATAAAACCGATTTTTGTTGTGAAACTAATTTTCCAGTGTTTGAAACTGATAGTTTTGAGCGGAATACATTTCAATATATTTCATAATTTTGCAGTGAAATTGATATTTGCAAATGAGAGTAATCTGTCTTATGAAATGTGTGAAATCGATTTTTGAAATGAGTGAAATGGTTTTTTAACTAATATTAGCGAAACAGTCAAAAACACCTTTATGAAATAGCGGATCAATTTTATGTTTTATAAAAGCGATTTAAAAGATAATTGAAATATATATAAAAAAGTGAAATATGCGACATAGGTTATTTGAAATATGTGAAATTGATTATTTCAAACACGTCTAAGTTGTTGCCTAAATATTTCACTCAATTTTTATGAAACATGTATTTCTCAAATATATGAAACATATTTCAGTATGTTTGTCAATTTGCTTAATCTTGTGTTTTAAAAATAGTGAAATATGTTGTTTAAAATATGTGAAATTGGTTATTTCAAATATACGAAACTAGTTTCTTTTAATGAGTGAAATCTAGTCATTCCACTATTTCTTTCAAATACATAAATCACTTCTATGAACTAGTGAAACATTTTTATGTTTTATGAAACTGATTTCAAATGTAATTGAAATATATATGAAAAAGATAGTTCAAATATATTCAAAATTGATCTTGTTTTGAAGGTCTTCATCCCACGAATTCAAATATATAAGAAGTTTCAGTAATGAATATTTGGTTCAAAAGATATGAGTCATTAGAAATACGAGGATGAAAATAAAATGCATGTCCAGTGCATGGGGTGAGAGAATGCATGCATGCACCGTTCTCTCCATTCCCCTCTCTCTTCTCTGTAAAAGCTGACTCTGTCTGTCTAGCACAAGTATATGTATTCATGTATTACCATTCATCTATCTTATAAACAAAACAAAGGCACAAATCTCCAAAATGACGCCGACGGCGGATGCTTGACCGCAGACCTGGCCAAACGGGCCGGCCCGGCACGGCACGGCCCGGCCTGTGCTAATCGTGCCTGGCCCGGCACGGCCCGCCATGGCACGTTTAATAGCTGGGCCGTGTCGTGCCGGCCCACGGGCGCTGCTCCTTGGCCCAGGCATGGCCTGATTAGTAAACGGGCCGGCCCGATGGCCCGTTTAGCACGCTGGGCTGTACATTTTTAGCCTGTTGGGCTGGTTTTAGGCCTATTGGGCTATATTTTAGATATATATATTTAAAAAATCTAAAATATATATAAAAAAATTAAACGGGCCGTGCCATGCCGGCCTGCGTGCGCCGGCTCCAGGCCCAAGCACGGCCCAAGGCGTGCCGCGTGCCTGGCACGGCCCATTTAGCCCGATTCGTGCCTGGCCCATGGCGGGCCGTGCCGGCGTGCTCGCGGGCTGGCCTGTTTGTCCCGGCCCGTTTGGCCAGCTATACTTGACCGGTAGGTACCGGCTCCGGTAAAAAAAACTTAGTCGCTGCTAGCTGTCGGTCACCGCCTCGATTCGCGCCGTCCTGGAGGTTGTGCCTGCATCCCCCGGCCGCACCTCCGCTCGTGGCGGCGGCTCCGCCACAGACACTTTGGCTTGCGCCGGCGAAGAGAGGCCCGAGAGTGTGGCCGAGGAGGGGGAGGAAGTGGTAGAAGAACAGGTGGAGTGAGTAGGAGAGCCTGCGCTGGCATTCTTGGTGGCCGCCGCGGAGGAAGGAGCAGAGCATCACCAAGGATGAGCGACGATGGAACTGAAGATGTCCAAGGAGGAGCTGCAGACCTCGCCGTGGCAAAGAAGGCGGCGGCGGCGGTGCACCAGCCGGCACCGGCGGTGCCCGCAGTGGGCACCTTGCGGCGGCTTCCTCTCCGGGCCCCTCAATGCTGCGCTCCTCTCTAGCCCGCTCCCCGGAGCGGTCGCCTCGGGCGGATGGGTGGGGGCGGCGTTGTGCCTGTGCTATGACGGAGCCTCTCGCATGGCGGCCGCGGCATCCGCGACTTCTCACCCGTGCTGCTCGCCCGTACCGACCGGTTCCGGGGCCACCCGGATCTCGGCTCGCCCGACGCCGCTGTGGCCATTGCCGCGTGTGGCGGGCACTCCAATGGGTTGAAGTGGGTGCTGGGGAAAGCCGGCGAGGAGGAGCGGGGCTGGGTGTTCGTGGGCATGTAGGACGGCTTCAACGGCCCGACGTCACCGACTTCCTCGTCGACCATGCATTGATCCAGCCCGCCCCCAAAATTGTCACAAGGGTTGCGCTAGCGTGGGGGCAGTGTGTGACAGAGGGCTAGGAGCGAAGGAGTAAGGATTGACCGATGGCAATGGAGCCGCTCCCGCTGGGCTTCGGCGACGCCATGGACACCACCCTCTTCTCCACCCTCTGCTCCTTCCACAAGGAGCTCCAGCCCCAAGAGATGATTTGCCGCCAGAAGCCGCAGGCCGCCGTCACCACCATTGATGGCGCCGATTTAGGATCCTGTCATCCTGCTACGCTGATGCAAAGCTCATCCTGCACGAAGTCATGACAAGAATGGCCTAGCCTAGCTAGCTAGGATAAACACTTCTTTAATTTTCTCCGAGACAACAACCAAAAATTCTGCATCTATAATGTACATTTGGTGATGCTGAGAAAATTAACTGAGCAATTAGTCAGAGTTAACTATGTTGATGCTCCGAGGGTTTTGTAACAGTTTCTTGTTTCAGTTGCAGAATTGTTTTAGTTGATTCAGTTTGGGGTTGAAATGGTGCGGTTGACGGAGCACTGGTTTCACCTTCTTAATTCAGATAGATGAAAAGTACATGAATGCAGACGTACCACCTTACACGAGCACATACCACCTTCTTCAGACAGATGGAAAATACAGGCAATGATCTTTTCTTTTCTTTTTACAATTAGAAAGGACAAATTGTGCTAATACGTTGAATAAATGGCATCTGTCATGTTTAATCTCACTTCACCTATGATTTGTTTTATCTTGTATTGTCTGTAATCTTGAACTGAATTTGCCCCTGATCCTGAACTAGTGAACTTTGTAATTAAGCAAGAGGAACATAACATCCACTCTGACCAAAGCTGACACTTCTAAACTAGATTATCAGGCATTCATTTTATCGCACGAAAACTGCATCTTCAGGCATTCATTTTACCAGTGTAATTATCGACATTATTTCCACTTTCAGAAGTACTCCTCTTTCAGGCATTCAGAAGCACTCCACTCCACTGTATCTACAGCCAAAACATCACAACCCAGAATTATTTGTTCATGTTTACATTCCCAGCAAACTCGTACAGTATGTCTTGGAAAATTTAGCAAAACATCGCTGGTTTAAACTTGTACGCACAATATATCCTGGAAAATAATGCTGATTCTCCTACATATGAGAACAATGCGCACACTTGGTGAAGAGCTTGAGTTGCTAGGATATATCTCTTCAGCATCATATCTCTGTTCCTTGCTGGGATATATCATAACTTTGGCTTGTCTATATGACAATGCACAACAGGTACAGGACATAACTAGTGGGAAGCGGCAGTGGCCTGTGGTGTGGTGCAGTGACAGCAGATCAACGTTGAGCGACTTGGATGTGGGTTGGCCGTGGCGGGACGAGGCGAGGTCGCGAGGAACCAGGTCCAGCAGCTGCTCCTCTCCTCGCCACGCTAAAGCGATGGATGGTGTGCATGGGGAACCGACAGGGAGGCCGGGGGTGGTGTGCCCGAGGTGCGCCAAAGAGGATCCCCATCGGGATGACGCGAATCGAGGCGGCGACCGGCGGCTAGTTGCTGGCTGCTGCTGCTCCTGTTGCTAGCTAGTACTACTCCAGTCTGCGCCACGAGCGGAGGCAAGGAGCACGTGCAGGTGGGCGCCGACGTCGACCGCTGGTGCCTCCTCTTCAGCAGCGGCAACCCCAACTCCACTTTCCTGCTCTAGGCCGCCAGCAAGGGCAAGGACGGCGTGCTGCTCTCCTCCGGCGACTGTGACATGGCCATCCCCGCGCACACCCAGGACATCGAGGAGGTTGAGGAGGAGGCGGTGGTCGTCGTTATTGTGGTACGGGGTCCCGAGGAAGCCGTGGCCGCGGAGGAGGTGGCGGAGGATGCTGTGCCGGTGCCGCTGGTGGTGGTGGTGGAGGAAGGGGATCGGTGGCGAGAGGGAGTGGTTGTGGACAGGAGAGTTCTTTTGTTTGTGGCGATTTTGCAGAAAAACCCTTGGCTTCCAGCGTATTTAGGAGGGTATGACGACGTAGCAGTCAAGCTGCCAAGTGGGCCACATCAACGAATACGTAGAGCAAAGCATACAATGGATCGTATGTGACCCTAGAGCAATTTTAGTGATTGTATTTCGGGTATTTCTAACCATAGGGACTAAAGTGCCACCAGCTCAAGTTATAGGCTTTATAGTGATTTTTTCTCAATTACGAACTCCGTGCCCGCCAATGGCATCATGTACTCTTTTTCCTTACCAAGGTTTTAATGCGGCAACCTTAATAAAGCTCACTATTTACCCCCCATGTGACTCTTGGCTTGTATTTCTCAATTTTTGCATTTTGGGTAGTCTTTTCTGATTTTTTTGGAAAAAAGAACAGACCAAACAGCCTGAAATAGGCTTGAAAAAAGAGGAAGAGAAATGGCCCGAAATAGGTTGTGTGGCTCGAAACTGGCCTTTGGGCCTGTGCGTGTTTTTCTTCAGGTACGTGGGCCGGCCTGGCATGGCACAAAACATGTCGGGCATGCCCGATTTTCTCGATAAAGAACATTTCATTCAATTGATATATCGCCGGGCATGCCCGATGGCTAGCATTATCTGGGCAGACAATCGTGGAGGCTTTTGCACGATCCATCTTCTCTCAGTGCCCGCCTCTTAAGAGCTGTTTATTATCCGCAAGGCTCAATTCTTGAAGCTGAGTTGGGCAGCCATCCCTCAGAAATATGGCGGGCCATTATTGATGGGAGGGATGTTTTAAAGCAATGCCTCATTCGAAGGATAGGCAATGGTATGACCACGGACATATGTGAGAACAACTAGCTCCCCAGAATAGGTCCGATGAGGCCCATCACGGTGCTGGTGGCCAACCCTCCCAGGCTCGTTTCTGAGTTGATTGATGCCACCACAGCTACTTGGAGAGAGGAGCTCATCCGTTCGGTGTTCATACCTTTTGACGCAGATGCTATCTTGGCAATACCATTGTGCACGCGCAATATTGACGATTTTTGGGCTTGGAGTGGGGAACGCCGGGGCGTTTTCGCAGTCAGATCGGCATATCAAATGGTGCTAAACACCAAATTCCAGAGGGAGAATTGGATAGATGAAAATGTGGGGACCTCGGATGTGTCTTCTGAAGGACAAGCATGGAATTTATTGTGGCATACCAAAGTACCATCGAAGCAGATTTTTTTTGCATGGCGCTTAGCCCAGCACTCAGTGCCTACAGCTGATGTTTTACATCACCGCAACATGTCACAAACTCCCCTCTGTGCTCTGTGTGGAACTCAAGACTCTTGGAGGCACGCTTTTGTTGGATTGCACCATGTTGAGGTGCATTTGGGCGTTATCAGATGAGCATTTGGTGGAACAGATTAGCCTAAACACCGATGCAAACGAGAAAAACTGGATGTTCGATCTGCATGAGATTCTTAATCAAACAGAATTTGTGAGACTAATTATATCCCTTTGGGCTGTGTGGAGAGCGAGGAGAAAGGCGATCTATGAAGATATATTCACCAGCCCAATGTCTACACATTAGTTCATCGCCTCATACCTGAACGATCTCAATGAAATTGAAACACCGGGAATGACGGTTGAAAGAACATGCGGTGCCCCCATGTTTGGTTTTGGTAATTGATGACAATCTCTATGGACTAATGGTTGTCTTGAGTTATATTTGAAGGATTTGTCCATAGGCTTTTCTTGAAGTCCATGTGTTGGTTTCAAGGAGTTTATGAGTTGACCAAGGTGCTATTAAGGAATTATCCAAAGATTGGTCATGTGAGTGTTGAGCTTATTGCAAGCATGTCTTGAAGAAGAAGATTGTGTGATCATTCATGTTTACCTTCAAGACATCATCCAAACGAAGAGAGTTGGAAAGATTCAAAGTTGATCAAGACTAAGTCAACAATGAATCAAGTTGATCAACTCACAAAGCGTAGAAGATGTACCGAGAAGGATCAAGTGATTCCATGGTATGGTAAGCATTGTCCATTGCACTTTGTGTACTAACCCACGGTCTATGTGAGAGTTCTATGTGGGGTTAGGTACGTGTCCATGGGCTTGCGTCAAGAGGAAGATATCATACAACCCATGGAAAGGATGACATCAAGTGGTGATCGTCATCAAGATTGTCGTGTGCAAGTTCAAGTGGAGCATCACGAAGAGATCAAGTACTTGAATCTTGCCATCCATTATGGTGTCAATGGACTTGTGAAGATGTGCCGTAGAGTGGCTCACCCATAGTGGACTATGGGGGAGCAACCACCTAGTCTTCATCGAGCCAACACAATCAAGAAAGGTGGTCCAACTTGAGGGAGTCAAGATCGTCATCATCTAGCTCAAGTGGACCATGTGCAAGGCAAAGGTTTGCCCTTGATAGGTTTTCTATTTTACCGGTCTCATGGTGGTAGTTGGGAGACCGGGTTATAGGATCGTTTGCCGTACTATCAAGGGGGCTCTCAAGTTGGTAGCTTGTTCGTATCGTTAGTAGAGAGCTCAAACCATTGCTTCCTTGCATCATGTTTCTTGGTTCTTGTTTGGTTCTCTTTGTGAGTCTTAGAGCTTATGGTCATCTTGATGACAAGCTTGAGTTCATCGAAAACGGAGTTCGCATGCGTCTTCTATGATGTTTTCGGTGTTGGAGGTTTTACCGGTCTTATCCGAGAAAGGATTCTCACCATTTTCTTATGGGACATTTATATTTTTCTTCTTATTGATATTTATTTCAAGATTGTGTTAGCCCTTGTCGCTAGCTTTCCAACGAACTTGGTTTCATCGAATTCGGAGTCCATTTGCAAAAGTTGTGGCAGTTTTGGTGTTCTGAAAAGGCCGCAGCGGTACTACCACGAATTGGAGCGGATGTAATTTTTTACTACCGCTCGAGAGCGGTACTACCGCGGCTCCTACAGCGGTAGTACCACTCCGGACCAAAAAACTAGTCCCAAGTCCTGCGGAGGTAGGCACAGAAGTATTTTTTTGTACCGCTCGCAAGAAGTAGTACCGCTACCATTTGCGGTAGTACCGTGAGGTCGAGCGGTAGTACCGTGAGGACGAGCGGTAGTACCGCTCCGGCGGTTCTACTGGCCTTTTGCCTCCTCGTTGTTGTTTTTTCAAAGGGGTACTACCGCCCTAGTGGTAGTACCGCTCCTTGGAGCGGTAGTACCGCTCTGTGCGGGCTGTGAGCATAACGGTTGGATTTTCCCCCACCTATAAAAGGGGGTCTTCTTCCCCATTGAACCTTATCTCTTGAGCTCGTGTTCTTCCCCCATTGTTGACCTTCTTCGAGCTTGCTAACTCTCAATCCCTCTAATGATTCTTGCTAGTTCTTGAGGGAAAAGAGAGAGGAGATCTAGATCCACGTTTCCACCAATCACTTTCTCCTCTAAGTGAGGGGAACCCCTTGGATCTAGATCTTGGAGTTCTTGGTGTTCTCCTTCTTGTTCTTCCTCTCATTTTCCTCCCTAGCATTAGTTGCTTTGGTGGGATTTGGGAGAGAAGGACTTGGGCACTCTGTGTGCCCTTGCCATTGCATTTGGTGCATCGGTTTGAGTTCTCCACGGTGATACGTGGAAGTTTCAAGTTGAGGAGCTTATTACTCTTGGGTGCTTGGCACCCTTGAGCTTGTTCCTCTTGGGTTCTTGGGCGCCCTAGACGGTTGGTGGTGTTCGGAGCTCAATCATTCTGGTGTAAAGCTTCGGGCAAGCGTCGGGGTCTCCAATTAGGTTGTGGAGATCGCCCCGAGCAATTTGACGGGTTCCGGTGACCGCCCCCAAGGGTTGCCAAAGTGTACGGGTTCGGTGACCGCCCCCAAGGGTTGCCATTTGTACGGGTTCGGTGACCGCCCTCAAGGGTCCTGTAGGACCTTGAGAAGAGGTGTCTAGAGGGGGGGGGGGTGATTAGACACTAAGGGCCAAAGTTGCAGTTTTTAGGCTTTTTAAGTTTAAGTGGAGTTCAGGCACAAGTTTAACATTCACAACATATAGCAAGCAAGCATGCAAAGAGTATATGAGCATCGGAAAGTAAAGCATGCAACTTGCAAGAATGTAAAGGGAAGGGTTTTGGAGGATTCAAACGCAATTGGAGACACAGATGTTTTTGGCGTGGTTCCGATAGGTGGTGCTATCGTACATCCACGTTGATGGAGACTTCAACCCACGAAGGGTAACGGTTGCGCGAGTCCACGGAGGGCTCCACCCACGAAGGGTCCACAAATAAGCAACCTTGTCTATCCCACCATGGCCGTCGCCCACGAAGGACTTGCCTCACTAGCAGCAGATCTTCACGAAGTAGGCGATCTCCTTGCCCTTACAAACTCCTTGGTTCAACTCCACAATCTTTGTCGGAGGCTCCCAAGTGACACCTAGCCAATCTAGGAGACACCACTCTCCAAGAAGTAACAAATGGTGCATTGATGATGAACTCCTTGCTCTTGTGCTTCAAATGATAGTCTCCCTAACACTCAACTCTCTCTCATAGGATTTGGATCTGGTGGAAAGAAGATTTGAGTGGAAAGCAACTTGGGGAAGGCTAGAGATCAAGATTCATATGGTAGGAATGGAATATCTTGGCCTCAACACATGAGTAGGTAGTTTTCTCTCAGAAATAGTAAGCTGGAAGTGTAGGTTTGTTCTGATGGCTCTCTTCACGAATGAAGAGGAGGTGGAGGGGTATATATAGCCTCCACACAAAATCTAACCGTTACACACAATTTACCAATCTCGGTGGGACCGAATCAATAAACTCGGTCAGACCAATTTAGTAAACCTAGTGACCGTTAGGATTTTCGGTGGGACCGAAACGCAACTCGGTGAGACCGATATGGTTAGGGTTAGGGCATAACGTAATCTCGGTGAGACCGATTACACAAACACGGTAGGACCGATTTTGGTAATAAGCTAACCAGAGAGTTGGTCAGGCAAACTCGGTGGGACCGATTTTTGTAATAAGTTAACCAGAGAGTTTGCATTGTAATCTCGGTAGTATCGATTGCTCAAACTCGGTAAGACCGATTTTGATAATGGACATACACAGAGAGATTACAATCCCATCTCGGTGAGACCGAGATCCCTATCGGTGAGACCGATTTGCCTAGGGTTTGTGGCAGTGGCTATGACATCTGAACTCGGTGGCGACGGATAGAAAGAATCGGTGTGACCGATTTTGGCTTTAGGTTTAGGTCATATGTGGATGTGAGAAAGTAGTTGAGGGTTTTTGAGCATATCACTAAGCACATGAAGCAAGAGGCTCATTAAGCAACACCTCATCCCTCCTTGATAGTATTGGCTTTTCCTATAGACTCAATGTGATCTTGGATCACTGAAATATAAAATGAAGAGTCTTGAGCTTGAAGCTTTAGCCAATCCCTTGTCCTTAGCATCTTGAAGGAATTCCACATCCTTTAGTCCATGCCACTTCATTGTTGGACTTGTCTGAAATATACTAGATAAAAGTGTTAGTCCAACAAGAGATATGTTGACATTAATTACCAAAACCACCTAGGGAGCACTTGTGCTTTCAATCCCCCCCTTTTTGGTAATTGATGACAACATACATCAAAGCTTTAGATAAAGGTATAGAGAATATCAAGTAAAGCTTTGGAAAGACATGTAACAAGTATAGGCTCCCCCTACATGTATGCAATGATGTGAAATATAGAATATAGAAGCATGTGAGAGCATAACCATGACAGAGTAGGCAATGTGTTACATGTATCTTGGCCATATGCATCAGAGCAAAGAATATGAAAGAAAATACCTTCATGCTCATGAGTCCTTCTTGCAAACAGTATGTACATCAACAAGAATTCCTCATACACATGATTGTGATGCATATACTTACCTTGTAGTCTTGAGTTTGCTTAGGATGGAATGAACCTGCACAAACAAGGTTAGATAACACAGGTACATCTACTAGCCAAAGCAAATAGAAGAAACTCTAAGAATACCAAGACTGGGATGACATGTAGTGAGTATTAAGTACCACATTGGATTAGACATGTCCCCAAGAGTAAACATATGCAATGAATTTAAATGATTTCTTTCCCTTAGATGTCTTGCTCCCCCTAAATCTAGCATGGGATACTGGGAGAAGATAGGGAACAGAAAATTAGAGCTGAAAGATATGAATGAACAGAGCTAGTGCAAACTAATGCAAATAAGCACATATGAACATGTCTTTCCCCCAAAAAGACATGTGGCATCTCTCCTCTTGAACACCAAGCATCTGGGATCCTTGAGAAATACTTTCTACTTGAGTATTTTCTCCCCCTGGAGATGTCTCTCTCCCCCTGTGGAAGTGATATTCTCTGATGTGATCTCTCTAAATGATAAGCTTTGATGTGATCTCTCTCTCTCCCCCTTTGACATCAATTTCCAAGAAGGGCTTCTGGAATTTGTCGTGAATGGGTTTGATCCTTGAGTCACAGCACAAAGCATTTGTAAAAATGTGATTCTTGTAGAGGACAAGATTTATTGAGTGGAGCTGGAACAGACGAAACACAGAATAAGTGGCAAACTGTTTTTCCTGTGGTGAAATCGGTGGCATCGAGTTGTATGCTTCGGTTGTACCGAAAGAATTCGGTTGGACCAAAAATAACTAATCGGTGGAACCGAGTTCATTGCAGTGAAAACACTTGTCACCTTAGCTCACTAGTCTAGTAAGATCTCACAAAGATTTGCAAGGAATTTACTGAATGATATGCAATGAATTGGATGCATAAAATGCAGAGCAAACAAAAAGAAAAGAAAGAAATCTAGATGAAGTTTTTTTTGAAAGGGGAAACAAATATGCATGAGACAAATGCAAAAATACAGAAAAGAACACACGAGAACTTCATCTAGAGATGGTCGGCGACAAAGTCACCTATGTTAGAGTATATTGACTTATGAGTCAAGTGAGATCACTTGATCATAGGTCATACTCATCGTTTAAGCTCAAAATGGGGTTACCATTTTTCGTCTAAGCATCTTGATGTATTCACATCTTGTCGAGTTGCTTTATCTCATGTCTTAGAGTAAAGCTTCTCTAAGATGGAATAACATACCTTGGTTGGTGGTGTTGATCATGTAGTTGAACTTATGTGGGTTGCTCAAGGTTGATGTGGTTCATCAAGAGTTGGGAGCACCACTTGGAATTTGATTCCATCTACCTACATGGGTTAGTTCTTGCAAGGAAGAGCACTTGTGTATCCAAAATGACAATCATGAAGCTCAACATAGAATTTGTCAAAGGATATGTTTGAATGGTTCCGTGCTTCCTTGTCTTCAACCACCTTTGTATAGAGACTTGGTGATGTAGAGATTGCTCAAGATGTCAGTTGGTTACAATCTCATGGAATTTGATTCAACCAAGTACCTATATGGGTTAGATAACACGCAAGATGCAAATATGTCCAAGATATAAGATTTTCATCATAAGAGAAATATCAAGGATTAGTCATAAGCTCATGTCTTGCATGTATCCAATGGAGTTTCTACTCCAAGTTTGAAGCATCAATGATGTTCAATTCTCCTCTTAACCTGCAAAACACTTTCTCATCAAGAGGTTTAGTGAAAATATCTGCCAATTGTTTTTCGGTGCGAACATGCTTAAGATCAATGTCACCCTTAGCAACATGATCTCGAATGAAATGATGACGAACTTCAATATGCTTAGTTTGAGAATGTTGCACATGATTATGTCCAATTTTGATAGCACTTTCATTGTCACAAAGAAATGAAACATGTTTCACATATATCCCATAATCTTTAAGAGTTTGGGTCATCCAAAGTAATTGAGCACAACATGAACCAGCGGCAATGTACTCCGCTTCGGCGGTAGATAAGGATACCGAGTTTTGTTTCTTGGAGGACCAAGACACAAGAGATCTACCAAGAAATTGACAAGTTCCCGATGTGGACTTATCAACCTTGTCTCCGGCATAGTCTGAGTCAGAGTAGCCAACAAGATCAAAAGAGGCCCTCTTAGGATACCAAATGCCAAAATTTGGTGTATGAATTAAGTATCTCACTATCCTTTTTACGGCCTTAAGATGACATTTTTTAGGAGCAACTTGATATCTTGCACACATGCACACACTTAGCATAATATCGGGGCGTGAAGCACATATGTATAACAATGAACCAATCATAGAGCGATAGACCTTTTGATCAACTGGTTCACCATCTTTGGTCAAATCAAGATGTCCACTAGTAGGCATGGGTGTAGACATACCTTTGCATTATTGAACTTCTTGAATAAGTCCTTAGTGTACTTCGTTTGAGAGACAAAAGTACCTTCCTTAGATTGCTTGATTTGCAACCCAAGAAAGAATTTGAGTTCACTCATCATTGACATCTCAAACTTCTCTGACATTAGCTTTCCAAACTTCTCACTAAAATGAGGGTTAGTTGATCCAAATATGATATCATCAACATAAATTTGGCAAACAAATAATTCTCCATTAACCCTTTTAGTAAAAAGAGTAGAATCAATTTTCCCAATTTCAAATCCCTTTCCAAGTAGAAACTTCGTTAAGCATTTGTACCAAGCTCTAGGAGCTTGTTTAAGACCATAAAGAGCTTTGCGAAGTTTATAGACATGATTGGGTTTCTTAGGATTGACAAAGCCGGGAGGTTGTTTAACATAAACTCCCTCCTCTATTTCACCATTTAGAAAAGCACTTTTAATGTCCATTTGGTACAATGTGATATCATGGTAATTAGCATAGGCAAGTAAGATGCGAATAGACTCAAGTCTAGCAACGGGAGCATAAGTCTCACCATAGTCCATACCTTCGACTTGTGTGTAGCCTTGGGCAACGAGACGTGCTTTGTTGCAAACTACTTGTCCATCTTCATCTTGCTTGTTGCGAAACACCCATTTGGCACTAATGATGTTGTGGTTGTTGTCGGGCTTCTCAACCAATGTCCAAACTTGGTTTCTCTCAAAGTTGTGTATCTCTTCATGCATAGCATTTATCCAATCCGGATCTTCCAGTGCTTCTTCGACCTTCATAGGTTCAATGCTAGAGATGAAAGAATAGTTTTCACAAAAGTTAGCTAAACGAGTTTTAGAGCGAGTGATTCTCCCGGTTTGAATATCATTGTAGATTTGCTCGACGGGATGGTCTTTAGCAATTCTTGCTCGAACTCATGAAAGCTTTTGCTTGGGTCGTGGTTGAAAATCTTCTTCGTCTTCTTCTTCTTCTTGATCTTCTTCATTGTTGGCGTTGTCGTTCTCTTGTCGTGGTGGAGAAGGAGGTTGTTGAAGTTCTTGATGTATTTACTCATTTTCTTCATCTTGCTGTGTCCCACTTGTGGATGCTTCCGTGTCAACTCTTGGTTCACCTTGTCGTGAAGTAGAAGCTTCCACTTGGATGGACGAGGTACTCTCCTACACCTCCGTTGGACGAACCTTGCCAATAGACAAGTCTTGGATTGCTTCCGAAGGATCTTTGTCTCCTACATCAATTGGCAATTGCTCTACTTGCGAGCCGTTAGATTCATAAAACTTCACATCTACCGTCTCTTCAACCTTTCGGGTGAAATTGTTGTAGACACGGTAAGTGTGAGAGTTTGAGCCATAACCTAGTAGGAAACCTTCATGAGACTTAGAAGCAAATTTAGAACGACGATGCTTATCAAGAATGTAGCACTTTGAGCCGAATACTCGAAAGTATCCAACTTGGGGTTTGTTACCGGTGAGGAGCTCGTATGTCGTCTTGCCGAGTAGCTTGTGAAGATACAAGCGATTTGTTGCATGACAAGCTGTCTCAACCGCTTCCGCCCAAAAGTGCTTCGGTGTCTTGTACTCATCAAGCATCGTTCTCGCCATTTCGATGAGCGTCCGGTTCTTCCTCTCAACAACTCCATTTTGTTGAGGTATGTACGTAGCCGAGAACTCGTGTGAAATCCCTTCTTCTGAAGAAAGGTCTCCACATTTGCGTTCTTGAACTCCGTTTCGTTGTCGCTGCGAACCTTCTTGATCTTCACTTCAAACTGATTTTGGGCCTTCCTAGCGAAGTTTTTGAAGATCTTTTGGACCTGCGATTTATCATCGAGAAAGAACACCCACGTAAATCTTGAAAAATCATCAACTATAACTAGACCAAAAGAATTCCCACCGAGACTCTTGTAAGAGTAGGGACCAAAAAGATCCATGTGAAGTAGCTCAAGTGGCCTCCTTGTGGTCATAATGTTCTTCACGGGATGCCTTCCTCCAACCTGTTTACCTGCTTGACAAGCACTGCAAAGTCTATCCTTATCAAATATAACATCATTAACACCAAGGATATGATTCCCTTTAATAAGCTTGTCAAGGTTTCTCATGCCAACGTGACCTAGTCGTCTATGCCATAACCAACCTTTTGAGGATTTAGCAATGAAGAAAGTTTTAGGTTGAGCCTTTTTAGTGAAATCAACAATGTATAGATCACCTCTACGTATGCCGGTAAAGACCATTTTATGATTGTCTCGATGAAACACTTGGCAATCTACTTCAGTAAATAGGACATTGAAACCGAATCAGCAAGTCTAGATACTGAAATTAAGTTGTAGCCAAGAGATTCAACGAGCATGACATTTTGTATGGAGCTATCATGTGATATGGCCAACTTACCAAGGCCAACCACCTTACCTTTTGAGTTGTAGCCGAAAGTGACATACTTTCGAGGACTATCATTTTCAGCAAGCTCACGAAACATGTCTTTATCTCCGGTCATGTGATCGGTACATCCACTGTCAAGGACCCATTCCTTTCCTCCTGCCATATATCCCCGAAGATTTGCCATAAGACCAAAATGTCTCATTGCATCATCAAGATCAAAGTCATCGTCATCATCCTTATCATAGTATCCATGTTCAACATCATCATGTGTTGGATCAATTCCTAGTGAGAGTGATTCATTAGTATGAGTTTGACAATGATCTCCTCTATGAATTCTAGTAGCTTCGGAAATAATATCGCTAATAATTCCAACATTTCCTTTGGCACGCATAAGATTTGTAAGTTCAAATAGACGATCACCAAACATAGGATCATTTGAATTCATCTTAGTCAAGGCAATAGACTTATGAAGAATTTCATCTAGATTTTTCAAAGAATAATCAGGAAATCGTTCCTCAAGAATTTTCCATATAGTGTAGGCACACTCAAGAGTAGGCAGTTTTATAATCAAGTTTCTAGGCAAGCCTCTAGTGATAAGATTAACAGTTCTAACATTCCTAATCATGTCAGTAGACTCATCAAGAGTAGGATGCATAGGATTAACACAAGGTGCACAAGGACTAGCAATGTACTTGTTCAAATGATATTGATTGAAAATTACAAGCATCTCATTTTTCCACTCATGAAAATACTCTCCATCAAGTATAGGCACTCTATGTCTAAGACTCCCCAAAGTAGACTCATCCATCTTCCTCCAATGGTGATTAAACTAAGGCAATGGAGACCAATGCTCTGATACCACTTGTAGGACCTTGAGAAGAGGTGTCTAGAGGGGGGGTGATTAGACACTAAGGGCCAAAGTTGCAGTTTTTAGCCTTTTTAAGTTTAAGTGGAGTTTAGGCACAAGTTTAACATTCACAACATATAGCAAGCAAGCATGCAAAGAGTATATGAGCAGCGGAAAGTAAAGCATGCAACTTGTAAGAATGTAAAGGGAAGGGTTTTGGAGGATTCAAACGCAATTGGAGACACGGATGTTTTTGGCGTGGTTCCGATAGGTGGTGCTATCGTACATCCACCTTGATGGAGACTTCAACCCACGAAGGGTCACGGTTGCGCGAGTTCACGGAGGGCTCCACCCATGAAGGGTCCACGAAGAAGCAACCTTGTCTATCCCACCATGGCCGTCGCCCACGAAGAACTTGCCTCACTAGCGGTAGATCTTCACGAAGTAGGCGATCTCCTTGCCCTTACAAACTCCTTGGTTCAACTCCATAATCTTTGTCGGAGGCTCCCAAGTGACACCTAGCCAAGAGACACCACTCTCCAAGAAGTAACAAATGGTGCATTGATGATGAACTCCTTGCTCTTGTGCTTCAAATGATAGTCTCCCCAACACTCAACTCTCTCTCATAGGATTTGGATCTGGTGGAAAGAAGATTTGAGTGGAAAGCAACTTGGGGAAGGCTAGAGATCAAGATTCATATGGTAGGAATGGAATATCTTGGCCTCAACACATGAGTAGGTAGTTCTCTCTCAGAAATAGTAAGTTGGAAGTGTAGGTTTGTTCTGATGGCTCTCTCCACGAATGAAGAGGAGGTGGAGGGGTATATATAGCCTCCACACAAAATCTAACCGTTACACACAATTTACCAATCTCAGTGGGACCGAATCAATAAACTCGGTCAGATCGATTTAGTAAAGCTAGTGACTGTTAGGATTTTCGGTGGGACCGAAACGCAACTCGGTGAGACTGATATGGTTAGGGTTAGGGCATAACGTAATCTCTATGAGACCGATTGCACAAACTTGGTAGGACCGATTTTGGTAATAAGCTAACCAGAGAGTTGGTCAGGCAAACTCGGTGGGACCGATTACTCAAACTCGGTGGGACCGATTTTGGTAATAAGTTAACCAGAGAGTTTGCATTGTAATCTCGATAGTACCGATTGCTCAAACTCGGTAAGACCAATTTTGATAATGGACATACATAGAGAGATTACAATCCCATCTCGGTGAGACCGAGATCCCTATCGGTGAGACCGATTTGCCTAGGGTTTGTGGCAGTGGCTATGACATCTGAACTGGGTGGCGCCGGATAGAAAGAATCGGTGTGACCGATTTTGGCTTTAGGTTTAGGTCATATGTGGATGTGAGAAAGTAGTTGAGGGTTTTTGAGCATATCACTAAGCACATGAAGCAAGAGGCTTATTAAGCAACACCTCATCCCTCCTTGATAGTATTGGCTTTTCCTATAGACTCAATGTGATCTTGGATCACTGAAATATAAAATGAAGAGTCTTGAGCTTGAAGCTTTAGCCAATCCCTTGTCCTTAGCATCTTGAAGGAGTTTCACATCCTTTAGTCCATGCCACTTCATTGTTGAACTTGTCTGAAATATACTTGATAAAAGTGTTAGTCCAACAAGAGATATGTTGACATTAATTACCAAAACCACCTAGGGAGCACTTGTGCTTTCAGGCCCCTTAGTGAAATCACGGCATCTTGCATTGTGCGAGGGCTTGAGGAGATTACGGTGGCCCTAGTGGCTTCTTGGGGAGCATTGTGCCTCCACACTGCTCCAAACGGAAATTAGCATCCGCAAGGGTGTGAACTTCGGGATACATCGTCGTCTCCGCATGCCTCGATTATCTCTTACCCGAACCCTTTACTTATGCACTTTACTTTGTGATAGCCATATTATTTCTTGTCATATATCTTGCTATCACTTAGTTGTTTATCTTGCTTAGCATAAGTTGTTGGTGCACATAGGTGAGCCTAGTTGTTGTAGGTTTTGTGCTTGACAAATTAACTGATAGGTTTATTCCGCATTTGTTTAAGCCTAAACCGTAATTATTTTAAAGCGCCTATTCACCCCCCCCCTCTAGGCGATATCCACGATCTTCCAACGGTAAAGGCCCAGCTTAATCCTAGGCCTACATAGTGGCTACACCCACCGGCGAGTCTGGCAAAAATAAATGTTGATGCAGCGACAAGAAGAAATCAGAAAAGGGGAGTTGTAGTTGCAGTATGTCGGGATCAGAACGGAGTGTTCTTGGGGGCCTCGGCGATCAGTTTCAAGGGAATTGGTGACCCTACAACGCTGGAGGCAATGGCAGTTCGGGAGGCTCTAACTCTAGCTCAAGATCTGAACGAACAAAAAATACGTGTAGCTTCTGATTGCAAGGTGGTGGTGGACAACATCAAGCAACAGTGTCTAGCAAGCTACGGTGCGATTATACATGAAATAATAGAGTCAAGTAGGTCGTTTACTATTTGTAATTTCTTCCACGAATTTAGGAGCTCGAATTTTGAGGCCCACAATCTAGCGAAGCATGCTCTTAAGTTATGGGTGGGCGCCATGTTTAGTTAAGACACCCCGAAAATCTTTTGTTCGTCACTATAAACACAGTGACGTCTTAATAAAGCTTCGTGGGATTGCCTAAAAAAAGCTGGGCAGAAGGCAATGACCTCAACGAGATCCTTGAATCATTGATCTTGTTGTGCTATGCCAAACAAAATGGTGAAGTTAAAGATCTTGTTGCACTACTAGTAGCACTGATCCATTTATAAAAAATTATACAAGTACAAATTTTAAGAAGCTACTGCTACTACAATTTGTACAAAGTCCTCTTTGATGTACGACACTAATCGATAAAACATGAAAGGAAAAGTCTCTAGAAGATAATGGAATAAATTAAAACTCCAGGCCCGCCAATGGTGTCGTCTGTACTCTGTTTCCTTACCAAGGTTTTAATGAGCGAAATCACTATTTAATAAGTACTCTGCATGTGTGTCATTTGTCACAACTTGTAAGTTTTCTTTTTTTTGTAAATCCGTTTATTCAAAACGTTTTATCGTGACTCGTGAAAGAAACCGTGACTCGCGAAAGAAACAAAAAACAGAAAACGCGTTTTTTTCGTTTCCGAGAGGCACGGACGTGACTCTCGCGAAAACACAACCATGCCTCTCGCAGAAGCAAAACCGTGACTGTTGCGAAAGTAAAAAAATAAAAAATGAGTTTTTTTGCGCAAAAAATAAATTCGAATTTTTTGTCGAAAAGTTAGGAAAGACCAGTGGAAAATCAAACGTTGAAAAACCCAGAAAAAAACTGTTTAAAAAACCGAAAACGCGTGCGCAGAAATAAAAAAGATCCCGAGGAAGCAAACAGAGCGCGACACATGGCGAATGGCTGAGAACACGCCATGCTAGTGGCATTGATCCATTTATAATAAATTATATTAGTACAAATTTTAAGAAACTAGTGCTACTACAATTAGTACGAAGTCCTCTTTAAATGTACGGCACTAATCGATAAAACTTGTAAGAAGAATTCTCTAGAAGATAATGGTGCTTAAAGAAATTATGAACTCCATGCCTGCCAATGGTGTCATCTGTGCTATTTTTGCTTACCAAGGTTTTAATGATGCAATGTTAATAAAGCTCTCTATTTACCCCCATATGACACTTGGCCTCTATTTCTCAATTTTTACATTTTTCGGTATTCTTTTCTGAATTTTTTGAAGAAAAAAAGAGAGTCTGAACAGCCCAAAACAGGCTCGACAAAAAGATGAAGAGAAATGGCCCAAAACAGCGAAATCACTAATTAAGAAATACTCCTTGCAGAGATCACTCCAACTCCCCCAGGTTGCGACAAGTGGCGCGCTGCATGTGCGCCACTTGTCGCAACCTGGGAGTTTTGCCTTTTTTCGTAGATTCGTTTATTCAAAACGTTTTATCTCTTAAACCGTGCGTCCAAATCTCAAACAGCTTTCGTCGTTAGATTCCACGCGTCGAGATCTTCAAAACTAGATCCCATGTTGATAGATTTTGACGAACTTTTTTTCCACGAAAAAACCGGACGAAAAAACCGAACCTGGAGTACGGGTTTTTTCCCTTTCCGAAAGAGGCCTGGTCGTGCCTTTGATGAAATCACAACCGTGGCTCTCACGGAAGCAAAACCGTGCCTCTTTGCAAAAGAAAAAAAAAATAGAAAATATGTTTTTTTCGTTTCTCAGGAGGCACGACCGTGACTCTCGCGAAAACACAACCGTGCCTCTCGCGGAAGCAAAACCGTGCCTCTCGCGTGAAGAGAAAAAAAACAGAAAACATGTTTTTTTCGTTTCCAAGAGGCACGACCGTGACTCTCACGAAAGCACAACCGTGCTTCTCGCGGAATCAAAACCATGCCTCTAGCGAAAGAAAAAAAAAATTAAAAACGCATTTTTTTTCGTTTCTAAGAGGCACGGCCGTGCCTCTCGCGAAAGCACAACCGTGACTCCCACGAAAAAAAATATGCTTTTTGCGTTTTTTTTTTGAAAATCCTTTTTTGGTCGAAAAGCTAGGGAAGACCGGTGGAAAACTAAAACGTAAAACCCAGGAAAAAACCGTTTAAAAAGCCAAAAACACGTGCGAAAAAATAAAAAAATAAAATTCGAACGGAGCGTCCAGAGCACGACACGTGACGAATGGCTGAGAGCACGTCAAGTGACGCTGATCGTTGCGAGGTTACCGAAGAAGCGCTCGTTAATTTATTGCTCCCCCGAAACAGGCCGCACCACCCGGTGCGGTGGCTTTTTTTCAGGTATGTGGGCTGGCCCGTCACGGCACGAAACAGGCCGGGTCAGCCCTATGGCCATCATTAGCTGGGCTAGAACGTAATGCCCTTGACGATATCCTTTAATCATTGATCGTTTTGCACGGTGCAAATATACCGGTGAAGTTAAAATGCACTATTAGTAGCAATGATACATGAAGTTAATACATTTTCTCAAAAATATATTATAATAGTAAATTCATGTCAGTACAAATTTTAAGAGCTACTAGTACAGTCTGTACAAAGTCCTCTTTGACGGCACTAATCGATAATAAAACTTGTTAAAAAAGTTCTCTTGAAGATAATGGTCCTTAAGTAAATCATGAAGAAATTACGGAGGACAAAAAAACATGGCAAACCAAATCACGGCTGCTAGCTAGCCTGCTACTTGTTGCCGAATATAGAAGAGCGATCAGAATCTTGACAGCTACGTACATAAACCATCCCTGTATGTAACTTTGCTACACTTGGATGTGTAAATTAGAAGTTGATTGCGAACTTGATTTCTGTGTGGGGTTCTATTTGCGCTGCGCACGACATGTATTCAGTTACTCGATTTTATTTATTTATTTATTTTGAGACAAAGTTACTTGATTTGTAATTGTGCATGTGGAGAGATGAACTTGATTTGTACTCTGGGCCGTTTACTCAGCCGTGTTGTGTGCCTTGTATCCTTTCTGAAAGGAAAAAGTCTAAAACAAACCTTGAATTTATAGACGAAAGCTAAATCAAACCCCGCAGTCCCAATTCCTGAAATCAGCACACCAAACTTTTTTATCCCGGTCTATTTTGAACCTTGAGAGGATTTAGCCAGTATACGCTGAATTGGGCCGGCCTATTGGCGCAGTCTCTCGCAATGGTCTGGTTTTCTTTCTTTGATTTGTTTTTTTTGTTTTCCCTTCGTTCTATTTTATTTTTTCACTACTTTTATCTGGTTTTCTTTCTTTGTTATACTTTTGGTTTCTTCTGTTTCTTTCTTAATTTCCTTCATATTTTTTCTTTTTTGCTTTTGTTTTGTTTCTTTACTGGTAACCAGTTTTCTTTTTCAAACATGTCTAATTATTCTTAGTACCCAATACAAATTTTTAGCGCAAATATATTTTTATACACTTTCAACATATTTCAGATAAATTATTTACATTTTTAAATGCATGTTTAAAAAATTGAATGCACGATAATATTTTTCCAAATACACATTTTACATTTCTTAACGACAATAAGCATTTTAATAAACTACACGAACATGTCTTACATTGTTAAACATTTTAAAAATTGTATATACTTCTTTCAAACACACGTCACATATATTCTTATAAGGGCATGACACATTTTTTTTATCACGCAAACCTTTTTTGCATTGTATACACTTCTTTCTTAATATGTCACAAGCACATTCTTTTAAACTCGTGAACATTCTTGAAATGTTACATTTTTTGAATGGACGAAACATTTGTTTGAATCACGCGAATACTATTTACATTGTACATAATTTTTTTTAATGACACATACATTTTTGAGTGGCTGGATTTGCTACTCGCGGCCAGTGGCGGAGCTACACGCTAAAACCTGATTAATATTTGGAGACTACTCCGGAATGGACTAGCGGTAGGAGATGAATTATTGCGGAGGAAAATAAAACCGGGAGTGTACTGCATTGCATGTGCCCGTGTGCCCGCGGTGAGACACTGGTCTGTCGTTTTCGGCTGTTTTCATACTCGATTCAGTTTTTGGCTGTTACATTTATTTACACATTTGTTCAGGTTTCAAATTTTTGGAAAATGTGACACAATTTTTGAAAATCCTAAACCATTTCATAGCATGTCAAAAACTATTGTAATTCTGAACAGTTTTCAAATGTGATTAGTTTTAAATCACGGACAGTTTAAAAAAGATGTGAATATAATTTCAAAATTCCAAACATTTAAAAAAAACACAAAAGGAAACTGAAGTTTTGTCAAAATAGAAAACAGGAGCATTTTTTTACTTCTAAACAATTTTAGAAAATGCACGAACATTTTTTAAACTTCACGAATTCTCGTTGCGGTATAGTGGGCCGGCCTAAATTCTCGTCCGTAGAGTAGCAGGTTATCCCGGTCGGGATTGTAGTATTCCCAGTGCGCCAAACAGGTCTAGGGTTTAAAATAGGTCGGGATTACAAGTTCAGAGTGTCAATTTCCGGGATTCAAAATTCAGGGTTTGATTTAGCTTTCGCCTATAATTTTAAGGTTTGTTTTGGAATTTTTCCTTTCTGAAAAGAAGATGTTGTGCGGGTTGTGCCAGTGGCCGTTGTACCCACCATATCTCCGTCTCTCCCATGGGCGATCTTTTCTGGCCCTCTCTTTAGCCCCATGTGATGAAAATGGGACATTTTGTGAAATAATTTCAAAACGGGTTTATTGTGTGCCGAACTTTACGAAAAGGGCTAGTTTTGTCGTTTTCACATCTTCCAAGGCGGTGCATGTGCCAACGGACTGTCAAGGTTATAAGTATATGTATACAAGCTTAGATCTATTTTAAAATAATTTTCAATGTACTAAAAAATTATGTTCACAATGAGCTACGTTTGTGTCGTCTAACTCTTCATTAAAAGGGAATCTATTTCACAAACCAGGTTTGAGATCGCCCCTGCAGCGCTATAGATTTTAGGTCCCAGATGTTTAAAACCGAAAGACGGAACCATTCCTACTGGCTAATAGGCTGCATCAGGAACTCCTGTGCAACATCTTCTTCTTTCCTTACCAAGGTTCTAATGATGCAACCTTATAAAGCTCACTATTTACCCCCATATGACACTTGGCCTCTATTTCTCATTTTTTACATGTTTCGGTATTCATTTATGATTTTTTTTCAAAAAAGAAAACAGGCCAAGATGCCCCGAAACATGCTTGAAAAAAAGAAGAAATGGCCCGAAAAAAGGCCACACGGCCCAAAACTGGCCTTTGGGCCCGTGTCGTGCTTTTTTTTCTTTTTAGGCCCATGAACCGGCCCGGCATGGCACGAAACAAGGAGCATTTGCTCAGCCCGTGTACTCAAAAGGAAAAAGAAAAGGCTAGGCCAGAAGACAATGCCCTCGATGAGATCCTTGAATCATTGATCTCGTTGCACTGTGCATACCGGTGAAGTTGAAAATTTTGTTGCACTATTAGTAGGATTGATCCATTTTTAAAAATTTATATCAGCATAAGTTTTAAGAAGCTACTAGTACAATTTGTACAAAGTCATCTTTGACGTACGACACTAATTGATAAAACATGTAGAAGATAATGGTCCTTAAATAAATTATATGAAGAAACTATGGAGGGCAAAAAAAAAAAACATGGCAAACCAAATCACAGTTGCTAGCCCGCTACTTGTTGCCGAAAATATAGAAGAGCGGTCCGAATCTTGAGAGCTAGTACTACATAAACCCACCTCTGTGTAACTTTGGTATCTACACTTGGATGTGTAAATTAGAAGTGGATTGCAGACTTGATTTGTGCGTTGGGTTCTGCTCCCTCCGTCTCAAAATTCGTGTCTTAGCCTTATTATAACTTTTATTTTGGGATGGAGGGTGTATTATTTGGGCATGCAGTTACTCGATTTGTAGTAATGCATGCGGAGAGATGCATGAACTTGATTCCTTTTGCATGGAGTCTTGTACAAAAATGGTGCATCGACTGGCATTTTACAGGCTATCAACGGGCTATCAACGAGCTGCATGCGGCCGGTGATGACCCACACCCACCTCACCAGCTGCAGCTGGCTTCCTTGCTGCCATCCTCGTGTGCAACGACACGGAGTCGCTCAGCTCCCTCCCACGACACGGAAATGCTCGGCTCGGGTGGGGCCCGTGTACGCTGGGCCGGCCAGAGCAGTTGCCGCCTCTGTCTGTCACGATGCACCCATCCCCTCCCTACCCCATCGGTTCCATCTACGTGAATGACCTATTTTCACACAGCCGTGCCGTGTGTGTGCCTTGTATCATCTATTATATATAAAAAGTAAACGAAAACACTAACGCTCATACGTGTGGGCGTTTATATCTCGCCTACACGCATGGATCCGCATCCGTTTGTGGATGCACGAATCTTGGCATGTTTGTTGTGCCACGTAGGACTGGACTGGTGTGTGGGCATT